>NW_022983372.1:146836-236113 GCF_011762595.2 Tursiops truncatus
ATTTGGACCCTTGGAATGAGTAAGCATGAAGTATTGCATAAACTTTTGGCGTTGCTCACCAAAGCTCACCAATCCTCTCAGCCCTAAGTGTCCCAGCCTTATGTCTTATCCAGCTTGTGGGTTTATATTTGGTCAATCCAGGTTGCATCACAGCCCCTGAGGGAATATTGTAAGAATTTTTCTCTCTTTGATTGTTTCTGCGTTTTGTTTTAAAATTTATTTCTGTAATGGGGTTTAGCTCATTTTCACTGCTGTGTTTGTGCTGCTCTGCACAACACTTGATTCCCTTATGGAGATATATCAATACATGGGTTTTAAGATTCTTATTACTCAGATATATTTCTGTGCAGTGTATTGGGTGTGTTGAGGCCAGTTCATTGAGCAAGGTGTAGATCTTGTCTAATACCTATTTGGTTTATTGAATGGTATCTGTGCTAATTTCAAACTCTGGTTTATGCATCACCCCACCTCTCCTTTCCCCTTAAGCTGACATAAGTGTGTTTCTAAATGTGAGACACTGTTCTGTTTTGTAATTCATTTTTTGTGCAGCCATATTTACCCTCCCTCTATAAGTGATATCTTATGATATGTTTCTTTTTCTGTTTGACTTATTTCAAGTAGTATTATCGGACCTAAATCCACTCTTTATCCTTCTACTAGCCTTATTACATTGATTTCATGGTGAAGAGATATTCCATTGTACATAAGTACCACATCTTCTTTATCCATTGTTCTCTATCCTGGGATATTTAGGTGTACTGAAGTTGAGGTTCTTGTAAACAGAGTAGCCCTAAACTGTGGTGTGCTTGTGTCTTGTTGATTTTTAGACTTCCCTAGATATACTCCCATGATTGGAAGTGTCCTATGCTCTGTAGCTCTGTTTTTTAGATGATTTAGGAACCACCATACACTCTTCCAGAGTGGCTCTCGGCAGTTCACACACTGCCCATCAGCGTATAAAGGCTCCCTGTTCTCCATGGCCTGTCCTGCATTTCTGGTTTTTACAATTTTTTAGGATGGCCCTTTTGACCAGTGGGAAATGAGACTTCTTTGTTGTGCACATTTGCATTGCTTGCTTGTTTCCTTGCCCATAAGGTGCATATGCGTTTTTTCCTGGATATAATCAGGAAAAAACGCATACGCCCTTTTGGACCAACTGTATCATTATCGAAATTCTGCCGCTTTTCATGTGCTTTAAAGACGAGTCCAATCTATCTCTTGAAATCTGTTTCTTGCAATTCTGTCTTGCATTCAGATCCTCTTCTTTGCCTTACCTCAACATAATTTTGGACGTTAGTTTTCATTTATAACTCTGCAGGTTTGTGAATTGCAGTGACCCTGAGCTCCATTTTTTAAGTTGCTCTTTTGTGAGCTGGCCTCAAACCCGCAGGATTGCTTCAGGCCCTATTTTGGCTCCAGCGAGGTGAGCTGAGCCTTTTTTTAAGTCTTATTCTTAATGGGAAATTAGAGTGATATGTGCCCGTCCAAACCCCTACAACTATTCTCTCATTGGTTCCCCCTCTTCCCGTTCATCCTCCTCACAATTTGCAAAATGTGTGAAACAGAAGTTTAAATGTGCTGATTCTCCAAGTGGGGAGATTCTAAGTAACGTGGCTGGAATGGTGAACAGGAGCACCAGGAGAGGATAAATGAGCTGCATTTTAGACACATCTCCCGATCACATGGTGTACAGTCCTCTGGGTTTTCCATGCATGTTTTAGCTGTAGGAAGATCCCTTGAACCTGCAGATTTGGGACCCATTGAATGGGCACCAGGTAGTATTACTTTAAAGGGTGTGCATTTCCTCACCCAACCTCACATTTCTCTTAGCGCGAACAGTTTCCAGCCTTATGTCTCATCCTGCTGTGGGTCTAGACGTGTTCAATCCATGTTGCATCACCGTCCCTGAGGAAAAGTTGTAAGAGGTTTTCTCTGTCTCTCTGTCGTTTATTTTTTTCAATTTATTACTATATTGGTTACAGCTGATTTTCAAAGCTCTGTTTCTTGCTGCTGTACATCCACTTGATTCACGTACAGAGAGACATCAGTAAATTCTTTTTCAGATTCTTACCAGTCGTATATATTCTTTTCCGGTGACTTGAGTGTGCTGAGTGCAGTTCTTTTAGCTACCCTGTAGGCCTTGTTGATTATCAGTTTGGTATTTGGAATGGTATCTTTGCTAATTTCAACCTCCTGGATGATGCCTCACCCCTCCCCACCTTTCCCGTTTAGCAGCCTTATGCGTGTTTTCTACATATTTGACTATGTTTTTGTTTTGTAATTTATTTCATGTGTAGCTATTTTGGATTCCACCGTTAAGTGATATCTTATAATATGTGTCTTTTTCTTTTTGAATTATGTCACTTAGAATGATCATACGTAACTCCTCCGGAGTTGTTACAACTGGCCATATTTCATTGATTTCCAGGCTGAGTAATATTCCACTCTACATAAGTACCACATCTCTATCCATTTTTTCCCTCCAGAGACATTTAAGTTATATCCTAGTCGAGGATCTTTTAAACAGAGAGGGGGTAAACATTGGGGTGCCTGTGTCCTCTCGATTTTTGTTTTTCCCAAGATATACGCCCATGAGTGCAAGTGCCCTATGCTCTGTAGCTCATTTTTTAGATGCTTTAGTAAACACAATACACTTCTCCAGAATGACCGTTGGCAATATACATTTCCACTATAAGTCTCACAGGGCTCCCTCTTCTCATTGCCCTGTCCTGCATTTCTGTTGTTTACGCTTTATGAGGATGGCTCTTCTGACTGATGCGAAGTGATATCTTTTGTAGTATTGATTTCCAGTGCCCACCTGTTTGGTTGGCTAAAAAAGTGTATGCCCTTTTCTTGAATATATACAGAAAAAAACGCATACACCCTTTTTGGCCAACTGCAATGTTGGCAATGTTCAGCTCCTTTTCTTGTGCTTAATGGCGAGTCCTTTCTACCTCCTCAAATCCCTTTCCTGCCATTCTCCCTTGCTTACAAGTCCTTTTCTCTGACTTTCCTCAAGACCTTTTTCAGTGATGGATATTTTCAACTCTGCAGTTTCGTGAATTTTACTGCCCCTGAGTTCCATTTTTCAACTTGTGTTTATGGGAACTGGCCACAAAGCAGCAGGATTTCCTCAAGCCCTATACTGTTTCCATGGGCAACCCTAGCCTTTGGTCAATTCGTCTTCCTGATTGGAAATTAGAGTGACATGTGCCTGTCTGAACACCTAGGACTTGTCTCTCATTGTTCCTCATCCTTCCGCTTCATCCTCTGGACAAATTCCAAACTGTACGCAACAGGATGTTGACAGTGCTGACATCTCCAAGTGGGGAGACTGTTAGTAAAGACACTGGAGGGGTGAACCCGAGCACCAGGAGATGAGGAGATGAGATGCCTTTTCCAAACTCTTCCCGATCAGACGGTATACTATCCTCTGGGTGTGACAGACATGTTTTAACAGTAGGAAGAGTCCCATTCATGTAAGGAGAACACCAGGGCTTTTTCAAAATCAGTGTCTCCCCGAAACCCAAACTGGGGAATTTTTTAAGCTATGGCTACACATATGTTCATTAAGGGCCTTGGGAAGTAGGCAGAGTCCAAACTTTAGATGATTGAAGTCTTCAGGGTCAGAAGCACTCACCACCAGCTTCCCTTAGGTTACACTTTAACTGTCATTGATAGATGATGTCAATAAAAATATCTATTCTTTTTCAGATTATTTCCCCTTATAGGTTATTGCAAAATGTTGAGTGTAGTTCCCTGTGCTATACAGTAGTTCCTTGTTGATGATCTATTTTATACATAGCAGTGTGTATGTGTTAATCCCAAACTGTTAATTTATCCCTCCTCCCACCTTTCCCCTTTGGTAATAATAAATTATAAGATTTTATACTTCTCAGAAATGGGGGAGCTGAAAGAGAGGTATCATTTTCAATGGAAAAGCATTTAAAACAAGATTGAAGCTTTAACCAAGATTATTAGATGTACATCCTTGGAAAGAAATCACTTCATTTCTCTAATATTGACCTGACAAATAAGACAAACCCTTTCACTGAACTTGCTTATAATAAAGTGATGGAAATATCAAATGGAAGTGTTAGAAACATCTTATTTTACCCGAGCCTTATACACTGTTCTATGTTAACTACAGTTTGGCTCACACATCTGTTCATTGAGGTTACAATAGTCTCAATTTCTGTTACTGATCCTCCAGAGTGGACCCCAACAAGTGTCCCCCTGCCCAGTGTCATTGGGGCCAACAGATCGAGACTGAGTTTGGTTCACAAGCAAAGGAAACTTTATATTTTGATCAGAGAATGGAGAGGTGAGAGCATGCACTACCCCGTGGGCTGTGGGCTGGGCTGCTGTGTAGAGATCCTGTCAGAGTCATTGGGAGGGAGTGGACAGAGCTTTCAAGGGCTGGGTTGGCTGCAGCTCAGGCTCTATATCGTGGAGTCTGCACTGGGCCCCAGGAGCTGAGGTGTCGACCCAGCCATTCTGCACTAGGAAATCTGGTCTGAAGTGCCGGGTGTGGAACCTCTGCATGCGAGACCCTAGGAGTACGTGAAATTAGACAAAGCACAAAGGATAAAAAAGTTAGACTTGACTTTATTGCACAGATTCTATTTTTATCTCCCAGGGATTTTTAATGGGCTTTGCTCGGGACAAACTCCTCCTCTGCCTTTTGTCCCGTTCCTCATTCTTGGAGTGCTGAGGGTGCAGACCCTTCTTCTGTAACTGCTGAGTGCTGAGTTGGGAGCGCTCATACCCAGGGGCGAGGGTCAGAACTTCTCCCCAGCAGCCTCCAGGTGACGTTGATTGTCCCCAGGCCCCCTGCCTCCTTGCTCGTCCACCTGAGCACCAGCATTGGAAGTGTTATAGATTCTAATGACCTTTAAGGGTCCAGGAAAGAGATGTGCAGAGACGCTGTGGGGGCCGGTTTCACCCCGCCCCACATTTGTTCAGCCACCTTAGGCTGACTGTTTCTGCCAGCCTAGATGCTCTGACCAGTAGTCTGTGCTTTCTTCAATTAGGCCCCTGAATTAACGTACAAACAGCACCAGGTGTCAGAGCCCTGCCCGCTCAACTCCCAGACAGTCCAGGGTCAGTGGTGATCAAGGACCATGATGGCCACTGAGTCAACAGCCTTTTGAAGTAAACAGGAGTCCAGCCGGTCTTATTGGCCACCATCATCACGGTGTCTGTAGGCTTTTCTATGGTGACAGTGTGATATACGGTTCCCCCGTCAAGATTATTATCTCCCCTCTGGGTGCAGTAAGTCCTGCAAGCAGTAGTCTACTCTTTTGGGACACACTCTTGTTGTTTTATGAGAGAAACTCCAGGTCAAGTGATGTTCACACGAGTCGTCATGGTGCCCTGTTGCCCCCGGTTATCTCTCTGGATGTTGGAGTTGGAAGGCCTCCTCACTCGAGGTCGGTGTACCAACGGAGCGAACCCTGCAACTTCAGGGCATGGTTGGTGGTTAGGATCACCACGTGGGGTCCTTTTCCCTTAGGAGGGAGGTGGCCTTTTGGGCTGCTGATTTCCAGGTTTTTAGATACCGCCAGTATCTTGGCCAGATGTGGCAGTGGGCCAAGCCCCTTGGTGACCGTAGTTTATCCTACCTGGATGGCATTCTTGCATTGTTCCATTTCAAGTGGTCCCAGTTTTTGCACTAATTCTCCAATGGCGATTCACCTTTCACCGGGAATGTAAAGGTCAAAGGGTTTAGCTAAATTAGGGAGTTCCAGGGCAAGGGTCTGAATTGACTGCTCTTTCCATTCTTGAAAGGCCACTTCTGGATTCTATTCAAAAGGATCATCATCTTTTCCTTTCAGTGTTTCATATAGAGGCCCAGCTAGTAGACTGTAGTTAGGGATCCAGAAGCAGCAAACCCTGGCCTCCCCAGGAACCCCTAAGCTGTCTTCTAGTTTTAGAAAGGGGTAAGGCTGAAAATGGTTTCTTCCCTTTCCTGGGATGGGCTTCTCCGACCTTCTGTGAGAATGAAGCCCAGGCAGGTCACCGCAGTCTGTGATATTTGAGCTTCTTTTTGGACGACTTCTATGCTTTATTGGCTTGGTAGTTCAGAGGCCTCCTTAGTAGGGCTGGCAATCAGAATGTCGTCTGCGTATTGAAGGAGGGTTTCCTTTTCCAGAGGTAGAACTTTTAGGTCTTTACCTAAGCTTTCCCCAAAGACGGTGTGGGAATTTTTGCACCCTTGGGGCAAGACGGCCCGGAAGTATTGTTTTAGTTGTATGTTGAGTCCTGCCACTCACAAGCCAAAATTTCTTGTGACTCTGGGACTAATGGAATACAAAAGAAGGCATCATTGAAGACTAATACAGAATACCATGTCCTGGTGGTTGGTAGAATGACCAGCAGGGTGTAGGAATTAGGAGCAACTGGAGGTATATCCTCGGTGGCTTCACTGACTGTCCTGACATCCTTTACCAGGTCCCCAGCAGCCCATGGGGCTCTCGTGGTCAGACCAATCCCCGGATACAGAGCTACCCTTGCAGGTACCGTGGCAGGGCTGGGCACACAGGAACCATGCACATAGCCCTCATTGCAGAGCACCCCCAGCTCACCTGTCACTCAGAGCTGACACAGAGCACCTCAGAGCAGGACTTGAACTAACAAACAGCAGCTGCGACAGGTCTGTGACCCTGGGCATCACTCTGTATGGCCTCCCTCCACCTGGTCTTCCAGAGACTTCCACTGCACCCGGGGCACCAGGCCTCTGTCTCCAACCACCACCCACCCCTCCTCTCCCTGACTCCTGGGTTCCTCTCATTAGGAGAGTGTTTTCTTGAAGTTGTCTCCCACTCATGGGCCAGATAAAATGATTAGAAAACAAGCCAAAGCTGCAGCCCCTTTTCTATCTTGACTCTCAGGAGCCCACACCTGTTCCTTGGACCTGGCCGGTTCAGCAAGTTCCATTTTCTGCAACTGTGAGCCCCTGAGGGGTGATGATTGGCTGACCTGGGCAGCCTTACCGTGCCGGCCAGCCCTCCCCAGGTGTGCCTGGGTTGAGATCAATATAAATACCACTCCAGGCAGCAAGAGCCCCTGCAGCCGTGCCTGACGCCATTTTCTCTGCCCTGTCAGCAGTCTCGGGGCTGGGCTGGTGGGAGGGAGTGAGAGGCCACGGCTTTGTGGGTGGCCCAGTGTGAGTGGGGCTCTGCTGGACTTTCTGCAGCAGTTGCCAGGCTGCCACCTGCTAAGGAAGAGGATGTGTCACCCATACCTGCTGCTGGAATTTCTCCCTGGGCAGAGGTGAGGAAGGAAAAAAGCAGTGGGGGCAGGGACAGGACGGGTATCTCAGGCAGGGAAATGGAAATCTTCCAGAAGAGCACCCAGGGCCAGTACCATCCTGGCTGGCCTGCAGGCACCAAGTCGGCTGGCATGCTGTCACTCGTGTGGATCCATGGCCCTTCCTCTAGGCTTTCAAGTCCTTGTACATATTCAGGTGTTTTACCTGGGAAGGTTGGGAACAGTTCAGCAGCAGCTGGCCTGGGGCTCATCTCACGTTTACTCACAGATGCCTTGGCACGGTCCCCCAGGCTTGTAATGAGGACACTCCTTGCGGGGGGGCTGCTGGCTGCATGCGAGATGATTCCCCACCTCTGACCAACTTCAGAATTGTCTACCACTGAAGCAAGTGCCCTGATAGGGTTTTCATCTGTATAACTGGTGGGTTCTGTTTTGTTTTTTTCTTTTTTGTTTCAAGGTAGGTTTTATTCCTCTTTTTTGTACTTATGGATGTAAACATGGAAATAATTCATTCATATAAATACATGTATGTGAAGGGAATAACTTTTTTCCGTTTTTTAAAAAATTTTATTTTTCGTTTTATTTTATTTATTTTTTATACAGCAGGTTCTTATTGGTTATCTATTTTATACATATAAATGTATACATGTCAATCCCAATCTCCCAACTCCTCCCACCGCCACCCCCCCCCCATGGCTTTCCCCTCTTTGTGTCCATACATTTGTTCTCTACATCCGTGTCTCTATTTCTGCCCTTCAAACCGGTTCATCTGTACCATTTTTCTAGGTTCCACATATATGCGTTAATATACAATATTTGTTTTTCTCTCTCTGACTTACTTCACTCTGTATGACAGTCTCTAGATCCATCGACGTCTCTACAAATGACCCAATTTCATTCCTTTTTATGGCTAATAGTCCATTTTATATATGTACCACATCTTTATCCATTCATCTGTCTGTGGGCATTTAGGTTGCTTCCATTACCTGGCTATTGTAAATAGTGCTGCAATGAACATTGTGGTGAATGTGTCTTTTTGATTTATGGTTTTCTCTGGGTATATGCCCAGTAGTGGGTTGCTGGATCATATGGTAATTCTATTTTTAGTTTTTTAAGGAACCTCCATACTGTTCTCCATAGTGACTATCAATTTACATTCCCACCAATCGTGGAAGAGGGTTCCTTTTCTCCACACCCTCTCCAGCATTTGTTGTTTGTAGATTTTCTGATGATGCCCATTCTAACAGGTGTGAGGTGATACCTCATTGTAGTTTTGATTTGCATTTCTCTAATAATTAGTGATGTAGAGCAGCTTTTCATGTGCTCCTTGGCCATCTCTACATCTTTTTGGAAGAAATGTCTATTTAGATCTTCTGCCCATTTTTGTATTGGGTTGTTTGTTTTTTTAATATTGAGCTGCATCAGCTGTTTATATATATTGGAGATTAATCCTTTGTCCATTGATTCAGTTGCAAATATATTCTCCCATTCTGAGGGTTGTCTTTTTGTGTTTGTAGTTTCCATTGCTTTGCAAAAGCTTTTACGTTTCATTAGGTCCCATTTGTTTAGTTTTCTTTTTTATGTCATTACTCTAGGAGGTGGATCAAAAAAGATCTTGCTGTGATTTATGTTAGAGTATTCTTCCTATGTTTTCCTCTAAGAGTTTTATACTGTCCGGTCTTACATTAAGGTCTCTAATCCATTTTGAATTTATTTTTGTGTATGGTGTTAGGGGGTGTTCTAATTTCATTCTTTTACATGTAGTTGTCCATTTTTCCCAGCACCACTGATTGAAGACACTGTCTTTTCTCCATTGTATAGTCTTGCCTACTTTGTCATAGATTAGTTGACCATAGGTGTGTAGGTTTATCTCTGGGCTTCTTTCTTTTTTATTTTCCTTTTACACCTTTATTGGAGTATAATTGCTTTACAATGGAGTGTTAGTTTCTGCTGTATAACAAAGTGAATCAATTATACATATACATATATCACCATATCCCCTCCCTCTTACATCTCCCTCCCACCCTCCACATCCCACCCCTTTAGGTGGTCGCAAAGCACCGAGCTGATCTCCCTGTGCTATGTGGCTGCTTCCCAGTAGCTATCGATGTTACATTTGGTAATGTATATATGTCCATGGCACTCTCTCACTTCGTCCCAGCTTACCCTTCCCCCTCCCCGTGTCCTCAAGTCCTTTCTCTATGTCTGTGTCCTTAATCCTGTCCTGCCCCTAGGTTCTTCATAAACTTTTTTCTTTAGATTCCATATATCTCTGTTAGTACACGGTATTTATTTTTCTCTTTCTGACTTACTTCACTGTGTAGGACAGACTCTAAGTCCATCCCCCTCACTACAAATAACTCAGTTTTGTTTCTTTTTATGGCTGAGTAATATTCCATTTATATATGTGCCAGATATTCTTTATCCATTTATCTGTCCATGGACACTTAGGTTGCTTCCATGTCCTGGCTATTGTAAGTAGAACTGCAATGAACATTGTTGTATATAACTCTTTTTGAATTATGGTTTTCTCAGGGCAAATGCCCAGTAGTTGGATTGCTGGGTCGTATGGTACTTCTATTTTTAGTTTTTTCAGGAACCTCTATACTGTTATCCCTAGTGGGTATAGCAATTTACATTCCCAGCAACAGTGCAAGAACGTTCCCTTTTCTCCAGTAAATGCCTCTCCAGCATTTATTGTTTGTAGATTTTTTGATGATTGCCATTCTGACTGCTGGGAGTTGATACCTCACTGTAGTTTTGATTTGCATTTCTCTAATGATTAGTGATGTTCAGCATCCTTTCATGTGTTTATTGGCAATCTGTATATCTCCTTTGGAGAAATGTCTATTTAGGTCTTCTGCCCATTTTTGGATTGTGTTGTTTGTTTTTGTGATATTGAGCTACACGAGCTGCTTGTAAATTTTGGAGATTAATCTTTTGTCATTTGCTTCATTTGAAAACATTTTCTCCCATTCTGAGGGTTGTATTTTCGTCTTGTTTATGTTTTCCTTTGCTGTGCAAAAGCTTTGAAGTTTCATTAGGTCCCATTTGTTTATTTTTGTTTTTATTTCCACTTCTCTAGGAGGTGGGTCAAAAAGGATCTTGCTGTGATTTATGTCATAGAGTGTTCTGCCTATGTTTTCCTCTAATAATTTTATAGTGTCTGGTCTAACATTTAGATCTCTAATTCATTTTGAGTTTATTTTTGTGTATGGTGTTATGGAGTGTTCTAATTTCATTCTTTCACGTGTAGTTGTCCAGTTTTCCCAGCACCACTTACTGAAGAGACTGTCTTTTCTTCATTGTATATCTTTGCCTCCTTTGTCATAGATGAGTTAGCCATAGGTACGTAGGTTTATCTCTGGGCTTTCTATCTTGTTCAATTGATCTATATTTCTGTTTTTGTGCCAGTACCATATAGTCTTGATTAATGTAGCTTTGTAGTATAGTCTGAAGTTAGGAAGTCTGATTCCTCCAGCTCTTTTAATTTCCCTCAAGACTGCTTTGGCTATTCGGGGTCTTTTGTGTCTCCATACAAATTTTAAGATTTTTTTGTTCTAGTTCTGTAGAAAATGCCAGTGGTATTTGATAGGGATTGCATAGAATCTGTAGCTTGCTTTGGGTACTATAGTCATTTTCACAATATTGATTCTTCTAATCCAAGAACATGGTTTATACCTCCATATGTTTATATCATCTTTGATTTCTTTCAGCAGTGTCTTATAGTTTTCTGAGTACAGGTCTTTTACCTCCTTATGTAGGTTCATTCCTCCGTATTTTATTCTTTTTGTTGCAATGGTGAATGAGATTGTTTCCTTAATTTCTCTTTCTGATCTTTCATTGTTAGTGTATAGGAATGCAAGAGATTTCTGTGCATTAATTTTGTATCCTGCAACTTTACCAAATTCATTGATTAGCTCTGGTAGTTTTCTGGTGGCATCTTTAGGATTCACTATGTGTAGTATCGTGTCATTTGCAAACAGTGACAATTTTACTTCTTCTTTTCCAATTTGTATTCCTTTTATTTCTTTTTCTTCTCTGATTACTGTGTCTAGGACTTCCAAAAACTATGTTGAGTAATAGTGGTGAGAGTGGACATCCTTGTCTTGTTCCTGATCTTAGAGGAAATGCTTTTAGTTTTTCACTATTGAGAATGATGTTTGCTGTGGGTTTGTCATATACTGCCTTTATTATGTTGAGGTAGATTCCCTCTATGCCCACTTTTTGGAGACTTTTAATCATAAATTGGTGTTGAATTTTGTCAAAAGCTTTTCCTGCATCTATTGGGATGATCATATTTTTATTCTACAATTTGTTAATATGGTGTATCACATTGATTGATTTGTGTATATTGAAGAATTCTTGCATCCCTGGGATAAACCCCACCTGATCATGGTGCATGATCCTTTTAATGTGTTGTTTAATTCTGTTTCCTAGTATTTTGTTGAGGATTTTTACATCTATATTAATCAGTGATATTGGTCTCTAATTTTCTTTTTCTGTAGTATCTTTGTCTGGTTTTGGTATCAGGGTGATTGTGGCCTCATATAATGAGTTTGGGAGTGTTCCTTCCCCTGAAAAGTTCTGAAGAGTTTGAGAAGATTGGGTGTTAGCTCTTGTCTAAATGTTTGATAGAATTCACCTCTGATGCCATCTTGTTCTGGACTTTTGTTTGTTGGAAGATTTTTAATCACACTTTCAATTTCATTACTTGTGATTGGTCTGTTCATATTTTCTATTTCTTCCCGGTTCAGTCTTGGAAGGTTATACCTTTCTAAGAATTTGTCCATTTCTTCCAGGTTGTCCATTTTATTGGCATAGAGTTGCTTGTAGAGGTCTCTTAGGATGCTTTGTATTTCTGTGGTGTCTGTTACAACTTCTCCTGTTTCATTTCTAATTTTATTGATTTGAGTCCTCTCCCTCTTTTACTTGAGTCTGGCTAAAGGTTTATCATTTTTGTTTATCTTCTCAAAGAACCAGCTTTTAGTTTTATTGATCTTTGCTATTGTTTTTATTTCATTTATTTCTGCTCTGATCTTTATGATTTCTTTCCTTCTATTAACTTTGGGTTTTGTTCTTCATTCTCTAGTTCCTTTAGGTGTAGGGTTAGATTGTTTATTTGAGATTTTTCTGGTTTCTTGAGGTAGGCTTTTACTGCTATAAACTTCCCTCTTAGAACTGTTTTTGCTGCATCCCATAGGTTTTGGATCATCGTGTTTTTGTTGTCATTTGTCTCTAGGTATTTTTTGATTTCCTCTTTGATTTCCTCAGTGATCTCTTGGTTATTTAGAAATGTATTGTTTAGCCTCCATGTGTTTGTTTTTTACGTTATTTTTCCCTGTAATTGATTTCTAATCTCATAGCATTGTGGTCGGAACAGCTGCTTGATATGATTTCAGTTTTCTTAAATTTACTGAGGCTTTATTTGTGACCCAAGATGTGATCTATCCCGGAGAATGTTCCGTGTGCCATTGAGAAGAACTTGTAGTCTGCTGTTTTTGGATGGAATGTCCTATAAATATCCATTAAATCTATCTGGTCTATTGTGTCATTTAAAGCTTGTGTTTCCTTATTAATTTTCTGTCTGGATGATCTCCATTGGTGTAAGTGAGGTGTTAAAATCCCTTGCTATTATTGTGTTACTGTTGATTTCCTCTTTTATAGCTGTTAGCAGTTGCCTTATGTATTGAGGTGTTCCTGTGTTGGGTACATATATATTTATAATTGTTATATCTTGGATTGAGCCCTTGATCATTATGTAGTGTCCTTCCTTGTCTCTTGTAACATTCTTTATTTTAAAATCTATTTTATCTGATATGAGTATTGCTACTCCAGCTTTCTTTTGATTTTCATTTGCATGGAATATATTTTTCCATCCTCTCACTTTCAGTCTGTATGTGTCCCTAGGTCTGAAATGGGTCTCTTGTAGACAGCATATATATGGATCTTGTTTTTGTATCCATTCAGTGAGCCTGTGTCATTTGGTTGGAGCATTTAATCCATTCAGGTTTAAGGTAATTATCAATATGTATGTTCCTATTATTATTTTCTTAATTGTTATGGGTTTGTCTTAGTGGGTCCTTTTCTTCTCTTGTGTTTCCCACTTAGAGAAGTTCCTTTAGCATTTGTTGTAGAGCTGGTTTCGTGGTGCTGAATTCTCTTAGCTTTTGCTTGTCTGTAAAGCTTTTGATTTCTCCATCAAATCTGAATGAGATACTTGCTGGGTGGAGTACTCTTGGTGGTAGGTTCTTCCCTTTCATCACGTTAAATTTATCATGCCACTCCCTTCTGGCTTGTAGATTTTCTGCTGAGAAATCAGCTGTTAACCTTATGGGAATTCCGTTGTATGTTGTCATTTTTCCCTTGTTGCTTTCAATAATTTTTCTTTGTCTTTAATTTTTTCAATTTGATTACTGTGTGTCTCGGCATTTTTCTCCTTTGGTTTATCCTGCCTGGGACTCTCTGCGCTTCGTGGACTTCGGTGGCTATTTCTTTTCCCATGCTAGGGAAGTTTTCAACTATAATCTCTTCAGATATTTTCTCGAGTCCTTTGTCTCTCTGTTCTCCATCTGGGACCCCTATAATGCGAATGTTGTTGCATTTAATGTTGTCCCAGAAGTCTCTTAGGTTGTCTTCATTTATTTTCATTCTTTTTCTTTATTTTGTTCCATGGCAGTGATTTCCACCTTTCTGTCTTCCAGGTCACTTATCCGTTCTTCTGTCACAGTTATTCTGCTACTGATTCCTTCTAGTGTATTTTTCATTTCAGTTATTGTATTGTTCATCTCTGTTTGTTTGTTCTTTAATTCTTCTAGGTGTTTGTTCCTTAATTCTTCTAGGTCTTTGTTAAGCATTTCTTGCATCTTCTCGATCTTTGCCTCCATTATTTTTCTAAGGTCTTGGATCATCTTCACTATCATTATTCTGAATTCTTTTACTGGAAGGTTACCTATCCCCACTTCATTTCATTGTTTTTCTGAGGATTTATCTTGTTCCTTGATCTGGTATAAAGTCCTCTGCCTTTTCATTTTCTCTATCTTTCTGTGAATGTGGTTTTCCTTCCACAGGCTGCAGAATTGTAGTTCTTCTTGCTTCTGCTGTCTGCTCTCCAGTGATTGAGTCTATCTGAGAGGCTTGTGCAAGCTTCCTTATGCGAGGGACTGGTGGTGGGTAGAGCTGGGTGTTGTTCTGGTGGGCAGAGCTTTAATCTGCTTGTCTGTGGATTAAATAAAAGTTTAATAAAAAGTTTAATCCACTTGTCTGCTGATGCATGGGGCTGGGTTCCCTCCCTGTTGGTTGTTTGGACTGAGGCGACCCAGCACTGGAGCCTACCTTGCTCTTGGTGGGGCTAATGGTGGACTCTGGGAGAGTTCACGCCAAGGAGTATTTCCCAGAACTTCTGCTGTCAGTGTCGTTGTCCCCATGGTGAGCCGCAGCCACACCCCACCTCTGCAGGAGACCCTCTAAAACTAGCAGCTAGGTATGATCATTCACCTACGGGGTGACTGCTCCTTCCCCTGGGTCCTGATGTGCACACTACTTTGTGTGTGTCCTCCAAGAGTGGAGTCTCTGTTGAGACTCTGAGTCTCTGAATGCAGTTGAGACTCTGAGTGGAGTCGCACAGACTCTGGGTCCTGTGAAGCTTCGATGTTTTGTGGTTCTAGAAATCCTATAGGAGACGGTCCACAGCAGGTGAAGCTAATGCTGTCATAGAGGTGGTGAAACCAAAGATCTGCAGTTCCGACTAGAGGTGCTGATGTACAAACAGGACAAAATCATCTCATGTGAATGTAGTTCAGGCACGTTTAAAATGAATGCAGTCATGTTAATGCCTAACATCTTCTATCTTGTGCCTCTCCTCAAGGACCCCCTCCTCAGTTCCTGAGGCTCCTGTAAGTCATGTACAGGGGAATGGAGAGTGGGCTCTGTCCAGTCTGAGCCCTGAGTTACCCTGTGTGTATCTTAGGATACTTTGTATTTCTGTGGTGGCTCTTGTAACATCATCTCTTTCAGTTCTGATTTATTTGGCCCCTCTCTTTAAAAAAAAATACTACTGTTGTCTTTTATTCTTTACAGAAGTTTAATAAGTGTTTGATCTACTACCCTTACTCTATGTATACTTTTTGCCATGAGATTTTTACTTTTGTTTGTTTTCTTGTTACTGTCAATAATTAGTGAGAATTCTTTTAAGCTACCTTCAACATTGCTTATAAAGCTGCTTTATTAGTGATGACAGAGCTTTAATGGAAGTCGTGTTCTGGTTGTAAATTAGAATGCAATGTGCCAGCAAAAAGCCCCTTAAGTGTATGTCTCATTACTTCTCGTTCTTTTTTTCCCCTTTTTTTCTCTCTTTTTTTTCTTGTTCTTTTTTTAATGTTTATTTTTTATCAGAGCAAATTTGATTAAAATGTTTTGTTTGTTCTAGGTGTGTAAGATGTGGTTCTTTTACACATATACATGTATCTATACTTCTTCAGATCGTTTTCTCATGTAGCTTGTGACACAATGTTGAGTAGTCTTCTCTTGGTATTCCGTAGGTCTTTGGTGATTATATATTTCACATGTGTTTCTATATCTATGTTAACCCCAATATCCTAATGTATCCAGTCCTCACACCTTTCCATTTGGTGAACCATAACTTTGTTTAATGAATCTGTGATTGCCTTTCTCTGTGGAAATATCTTCATTGGTATCAATTTTTAGCTAACACCTATAAGTGATATTATAGGATATGTGTCTTTTGCTGTCTGACTTAGTACAATTTGCCTGATTACCTCTAGAATCATCTACGGTGCTGCAAATGGCATTGTTTCATTTTTTTCCCTAGATAATATTCCATCTGTACATGTACCAGTTCTTCTTTGTCCACTCACCTGTTGATGGACTTTTTGGTTGCCTCCATGTCTTGGCTATTGTAATACTGCTGCACTGCACATTTGCCTGCCTGTGTCTTTCCAATTCTGTCTTCTTATGTTATAGGCCCAGGAGTGGGCATCCTGTATCATATGGTATCTCGGGGTTTACCGTTTAAATGCACCACGATTCTGTGCTCATTATTGGCTCTTTCCAGGTTACATCCCACTTAAAGTTGAGGGTATGCATTTCTCCACAACACCTTCAGCATTTATTTATTTATTTATTTTTAATATCTTTATTGAAGTATAATTGCTTTACAATGGTGTGCTAGCTTGTGCTTTACAACAAAATGAATCAGTTATACATATACATATATTCCCATATCACTTCCCTCTTGCGTCTCCCTCCCTCCCACCCTCCCTCCCCTCCAGGCGGTCACAAAGCACCGAGCTGATCTCCCTGTGCCATGCTGCTGCTTCCCACTAGCTATCTACCTTACGTTTGGTAGTGTATATATGTCCATGCCTCTCTCTCCCTTTGTCACAGCTTACCCTTCCCCCTCCCCATATCCTCAAGTCCATTCTCTAGTAGATCTCTGTCTTTATTCCTGTTTTACCCCTAGGTTCTTCATGACACTTTTTTCCCTTAAATTCCAGGTATATGTGTTAGCATACGGTATTTGTCTCTCTCTTTCTGACTTACTTCACTGTGTATGACAGACTCTAGGTCTATCCACCTCATTACAAATAGCTCAATTTCGTTTCTTTTTATGGCTTCAGCATTTATTGTTTGTAGTTTTCTTGCTGATGGATATTCTGACTGGTGTGAGCTGATACCTCTTTGTGGTTGAATTTGCATATGACTCATAATCCTTTGAAATTGAGCTTTAAGTCATGTCCTTTTTATTTTTCAAACTGTGATTACAGCTTAGCTCTTCAAAGTGTTTTCTAAAGTATGTGTTACATTTTGAAATTTATTGGCCATTACCTCCCTCAAAACATTTTGAGGGCAGGTTTCATTTACAGCCCTGCAGTACTTGTTCACATGAAGTGACCATTAGCACAGGCTTTAAAGCTGCTTTTGCAGGTAACGGCCAGATTGCGGCAGCCTTTCTTTGTTCCCCATGCTGGTACTAGGGAAACAGAGCTTCCGGCCGGTGGTCTTCCTCGGTTATAAATTAGAGTGGAATGTGTCCGGATAAACCCCCAAAGGCTGATGTCTCCTTACTTTTGTTTGTTTTTTTAATTTAATTTATATTTTTATCAGAATAATATTCCATTTTGTATATGGACCACTTCTTGGTGCATTGCTCTGTTGAGGGACATTTTCTTTGCTTCCAAGTGTTGGCTATATTAAATATTGCTGGAGTGCAAGATTGCCAGCTTGTGACTTTTTGATTCTCATTTTCTCAGGTGATAGTCCCAGCAGTGGGTATGACTGATTGACTAGTAGCTCAATGTTTACCTTTTCAAAGCACCTCCATTGTGTTTTCATTAGTGGCTCTTACCATGTCTCCCTTAGAGCCGAGGGTACGAACTTCTCCACAATCCCTTCAGCATTTATAGTTTGCAGCATTTTTGCTAATGGCCGATCTGACTGCTGTGACCTGATAGGTTTTTGTAATTTGGGTTTGCATGACTTTAAAAATTCCTAAAATTCATCATTTTCCACGCCTTTTTCCCTTCTGTTAAAAATCAAGTGTGAGTACAATCTATCTCTTGAAGCTGTCTTCTTGGAAGGTTGCCCTCTTTTGAATTTTTGGTGGATATTCGACCCCAGGATTTTTTTGGAGGGCAGATGTCATTACAGAACTGCAAGTTTGGTGAATATTTAGTGACCATTAGCACTGGGTTTAAAGCTGCTGTTGTGGGAAACGGCCACAAGGAGGCAGCATTTGTCCTTTCCCAAATCTGGGTACTAGGGCAGCAGAGCCTTTCTGGAAGTCGTGGTCCTAGGTTTTAAGTTAGAATGGAATGTGCCAGGAGGAACACCCATAAGTTTATGTCTCATTACATCTTGGTTTTTAAAATTTATTTAATCGGGGTAATGATTAGATATTGTTTGTCCAGATGTACACAATCTGGTTCATTTGTACAATATATATGTCTATTCATGTTCAGATCCTCTTCCCATGTAAAACATTACAGTGTTCCATAGACCTCCCTTGCTATATGGTCCGTCTTTTTGATATATGTTTATTATATGTATTTGTATACGTATGGTAACGTTAATCTTAATTTATCCATTCTGCCCACCTTTCCTTTTAGATAAGCATACTTAATTTCTAAGTCTGTGAGTGTCTTTCTCTGTGGAAATATGTTCATTTGTGTTAGTTATTAGATAACGCCTATAAGTGATATCATAGGATATAGGTCTTTTGCTTTCTGACTTACCTCATATTCTGTGATTATCTCCAAGCTCATCTATGGCACCTCAAATAGCAGTGTTTCATTGTTTTCCATGGCTAATATTCTATTGTGAACGTGGACCACTTCTTCTTCATCCATACATCTGTTGATGGACATTTTGGTGGCTTCACTGTCTTGGCTATTGTGAATAAGGCTGCAGTGCAGCTTTTGCAGCCCGCGTCTTCTCGATTCTGGTCTTCTCAGGTGAGAGGCCCAGTGGTGTGACTGCTGCATCGAATGGTACCTCAACTTTTACTTTTAATCGTAGCTCCTTTCTGTTCTCATTATTGGCTCTTACCACGTTACATCTCACCAGCAGCTAGAGGGTACACAGTTCTCTAAAACCCCTTCAGAATTTATTGTTTGTAGACCTTTTGCTGATGGTCAGTTGACTGGTGTGAGTTGAAACCTTTTTGTACATTAGATTTGCATGAGTCTAATAATTCCTGAGGTTGAGCTTTCACCCATTTTCCTTTTTTTAAACAAGAGAGTGAGTCAAACTTACCTCTTCATACTATCGTCTTGAAAAATTTGCCAGTTTTGAATTTTATTGTCCATTCCCTACCTCAGCACAGTTGTTTGGGGCAGGTGTCCTTTGCAGCCCTGAGTCCTTGTGAATGTTAAGAGAACATTAGCTGTGGGCTTAACGCCGCTCTTGCGGAAAACGGCCACAAGGCAGCAGAATTTCTACATTTCCAACTCTGGGTTTTTGGGCAGCAGAGCCTTCCTGGAAATCGTGTTAGTAGGCTGCAAATTAGAGTGGAATGTGCCAGAGCACATCCCCAAGAGCTTATATCTCCTTACTTCTTGTTTGTTTTATAAATTTAATTTTTATTAATTATCAGAGCAAACTTGATAAAAATATTTTGTTTCTCCTAGGTGTACAGAATCTGGTTCATTATATCAATGTATCTGTCATTTATCTTTGCATTCTTTACCATGTAGGTTATTACAGAGTGTTGCCTAGACCTCTCTTGGTATTCCATAGGTATTTTGTGATTATATATTTCATATGTATTAGTACATGTCTGTTAACCCTCATATCCTAATTCACACATTCCTTACACTTTTCCATTGGTTAAACATAATTTTTTTTTCTTAATCCATGCTTTTCCTTCTCTTGGAAATAAGTTCATGAGTATCAACTTTTAGGTAACACCTAGAAGTGATGTCATAGGATATCTGTCTTTCACTTTCTTTCTTTAATTTGAGTGATTATCTCTAGGTCCTTATATGGTGGTGCAAACGGCACTGTTTCATTGTTTTCCATGGCTTATATTCCATTGTTTACATGGACCACTTCCTCTTTGTGCATTTTTCTGTTGATGGACATTTTGGTTTCTTCCAAGTCTTGGCTATGTTAAATATTCCTGCAGTGCAGGATTGCCGGTCTGTGTCTTTTCCATTCTGCTCTGCTCAGGTGATAGGCACATCAAAGGACCTACCAGATCACATGGTAGCTCAATTTTTACCCTTAAACGCACCTCCATTATGTTCTCACTACTGGCTGTTACCAGTTTACATCCCCCCCAGCAGCTGGAGGGTACACAGTTCTCTGAAACCCCTTCAGCATTTATTCTTTGTAGACTTTTTGCTGAAGAACATTCTGACGGCTGTGAGGTGAACATTTCTGTAATTGGATTTGCATGGCTTTATTCATTGCTGATGTTGCGCATTTTTCAATTCCCTTTTATTTTAAAGAGAAAAAAAAGAAAAGACAAAATGTGCGTAAAATATGCCTCTTGACATTGTCTTCTTGAAATGTTGACGTCTTTTGAATTTTCTGGTCGATTACGACCCCAGGACATTTTTGAGGCCCGGTGTCCTTTACAGTGCTGCACATATTTTGAATATTAAGTGACCATTACCTCTTGGTTTAAAGCTGCTGTTGTGTGAAACAGTCACAAGGCGGCAGCATTTCTCCTTTACCAAATCTGGTTACCAGGGCAACAGAGCCTTAATGGAAGTCCTGTTCTAGGTTGAAAATTAGAATGGGATGTGCCAGGAAAAATTCCTTTCAGTTTATGTCTCATTATTTCTTGTTCATATTTTTAATTTAATTTTTATTTTTTATCGCAGCAAATTTGATTACAATGTTTTTTTTTTTGTTCTAGGTGTGCAAGATGTGGTTCTTTCACACACATACATATATCTATTCTTCTTCGGAACCTTTTCCCAGGTAGGTTATGACACAATGTTGAGTAGTCTTCTCTTGGTATTCCGTAGGTCTTTGGTGATTATATATTTCACATGTGTTTCTATATCTATGTTAACCCCAATATCGTAATGTATCCAATCCTCACACCTTTCGATTTGGGGAACCATAAGTTTGTTCAATGAATCTGTGATTGCCTTTCTCTGTGGAAATATCTTCATTGTTATCAATTTTCAGGTAACACCTATAAGTGATATACGTTAGGTGTCTTTCGCTTTCTCACTTACTACAAGTTGCATGGTTACCTCTAGACTCATCTATGGTGCTGCAAATGGCATTGTTTCATTTTTTTCCCGAGCTAATATTCCATCTCTACATGTAACAGTTCCTCTTTGTCCACTCATCTGTTGATGGACTTTTGGTTGCTTCCATGTCTTGGCTATTGTAATACTGCTGCAGTGCAGATTTGCCTGCCTGTGTCTTTCCAATTCTGTCTTCTTATGTTATAGGCCCAGGAGTGGGCCTGCTGGATCATATAGTAGCTCAATATTTACCTTTTAAAGGCACCTCCACCCTGTTCCCATTAGTGACTCTTACCAGGTTACGTCCCACTTCAAATTAAGGGTATGCATTTCTCCACAACCTCTTCAGCATTGATCGTTTGTAGTTTCTTTCCTGATGGTTATTCTGAATGGTGTGAGCTGATACCTCTGTGTGGTTGGATTTGCATGTGTCTCATAATCCTTTGAAATTGAGCTTTCAGGCATGTCCTTTTATTTTTCAAACGGTTATTACAGCTTAGTTCTTCAAATGGTTTTCTTGAAATATGTGCCACATTTTGAAATACTTTGGCCTTTACCTCCCGCAAGACATGATGAAGGCAGGTTTCCTTTACAGCCCTGCAGGACTTGTTCATATGAAGTGACAATTAGCATAGGTTTTAAAGCTGTTTTTTCAGGTAATGGCCAGAGGGTGGAGCATTTCATAATTCTATGAAACGTAACTGAACACACAATATATATTTTTTCTTTTAAATTTCCATTGTTACTTTTTTAAAGTACAATTATAATTGAAGTTCTTTGTAACAAGTGAAATTTAAAAAATTAAAGGAAAAGATAATATTTTACCACTTGCCATCCTTTCCCATTTACTGAAACGACCAGCATAATGTGTAGATTTCTCATTTTATCCAGGTGTTCTATACATCTGGAATATCATGCTTCTCACTGTAGAAAAACAGATTTAGCTCTCACACTTTTTATAGGCTACATAACAGTCCATAGAACAGAAGTACCAACTATTTCAGACTTAGCTTTTTGAGGGACACTCAGGTTACTTTCTGTTTTATTTTGTTGTTCTTTTTTTGGGGGGGGTAGGAGTTTATTATTTATTTATTTATTTTTGTTGTGTTGGGTCTGAGTTTCCGTGTGAGGGCTTTCTCTAGTTGTGGCAAGTGGGGGGCCACTCTTGATCTCGGTGCGCGGGCCTCTCACTATTGCGGCCTCTCTTGTTGCAGAGCACAGGCTCCAGATGCGAGGGCTCACTGGTTGTGGCTTATGGGCCTAGTTGCTCCATGGCATGTGGGATCCTCCCAGACCAGGGCTCGAACCTGTGTCCCCTGCATTAGCAGGCAGATTCTAACCACCGCACCACCAGCGAAGCCCTCTATTTTGTTGTTCTGCTAGTTTGTTTTAACCCAAGAAAATATTTTTTTAAATACAAAAAAACAAAATTAAGCTAGGGGTAAGGATTAGGGTTTAGGGTAAGGTTTAGGGTTAGGGTACGGGTTAGGATTATTGTACGGCTTAGAGTATGGTTTAGGGTTATGGTTATGGTACGGGTTAGTGTTAGGGTACAGTTTAGGGTATGGCTATGGTTTAGTGTTAGGGTATGGGTTAAGGTATGGGTTAGTGTTAGGGTATGGGTTAGGATTCAGGTACGGTTTACGTTCAGGGTTATGGTTAGGTTTAGTGTATGGGTTAGTGTTAGGTACGGGTTAGGGTTAGGTTTAGTGTTAAGGAAGGGGTACAGTTTAGGGTACAGGATAGGGAACAACAAAGGGTTAGGGTTAGGGTACGTGTTAGGGTACAGTTTAGTGTTAGTGTATGGGTTAGGATTAGGGTACGGCTTAGGGTAAGGTTTAGGGTTAGGGTTAGGGACGGGTATGGTTTGGGGTACAGTTTAGGGTATGACCACGGGTTAGGAGTAGGGTAAGTGTTAGGGTACGGTTTAGTGTTAGTGTACAGGTTAGGATTATGGTACGGGATAGTGTAAGGGTTAGGGTTAGGGAATGGGTACGGATTAGGTTGCAGGTTAGGGTATGACAACGGGTTAAGGTTAGGGTATGTGTTAGTGTATGGGTTAGGATTAGGGTACGGGTTAGGTTATGGGTTAGTGTTAGGGGATGGGTTAGGATTAGGATACGGGTTATGGTACGGTTTAGGGAAAGGGTTAGGATACGGTGTAGGGTTAGGATAAAGTTTAGTGTATGGCTATGTGTTACTGTTAGGGTACATGTTAGCGTACGGGTTAGTGTTCGTGTACAGCTTAGGGTAAGGGTTAGGGTTAGGGAACGGGTACGGTCTCAGGTACAGGTTAGGGTACGGTAGCGGGATAGGGTTAGGGTACGTGTTAGGATGAGACTTCTTTGTAGTGCAGATTTGAATTTCCCGCTTGCTTGGTTGGCCAAAAAGTGTGTATGCATTTTATCCTGAATATACTCAGGAAAAAACGCATACGCCCTTTTTGGCCAAGTGCATCGCTGCCAAACGATGTGCCAAACAGGAGGTTACAAGCACTGACTCTCCAAGTGGGGAGATTGTTAGTAAAGCGTCTGGAATGGCGAACCTGAGTACCAGAGGACGAATAATGAGATGCGTTTTAGAAACCTTGCCCGATCACACTGTGGACCATCCTCTGGGTTTCCCACGCATGTTTTAGCTGTAGGAAGAATCCCTTAAACCTGGAGGGTTGGGACCCATGGAATGGGTAGCACGCAGTACTACTTCAAAGGGTCTGCATTTGCTCACCGAACCTCACCAATCCTCACAGCCCCAAGTGTCCAGCCTTATGCCTCACTCAGCTGTGGGTGTAGATGTGGTAAATCCAGGTTTCATCACAAGCCTGAACGAGTTATTTAAGAATTTCTCTCTCTTTCACTGTCTTTGTATTTTGATTTTGAAATTTATTTTTATAATGGGGTTTAGCTGATTTGCACTGCTGTGTTTATGCCGCTCGATGCACACTTGATTCTCTTACGGAGACATATAAATACATAGGTTTTAAGATTCTTACTAGTCAGATATATTCCTCTGCGGTGAATAGGGGGTGTTGAGTCCACTTCGTTGAACAAGGAGTATATCTTGTCTATTACTGGCTTATGGAACGGTATCTGTGCTCATTTCAATCTCTGGATTTATGCAGCACCCCAACTCACCTTTCCCCTTAAGCAAGCATAAGTTGGTTTTCTAAATGTGAGACTCTGTTCTGTTTTGTAATTCAGTTCATGTGTAGCCAAGTTTACATTCCCTCTATAAGTGTTATCTTATGACTAGTTTCTTTTTCTGTGTGACTTATTTCACTCAGAATCATCGAACCTAAATCCACTCATTATGCTGCTACGGGCCTGATGACATTGATTTCATTGCGGAGTGATATTCCATTGTATGTAAGTACCACAACTTCTTTATCCATTTTTCTCTTTCTGGGATATTTAAGTTGTTCCGTTGTCGAGGTTCTTGTAAACACAGCAGCCCTAAACTTTGGGGTGGCTGTGTCTTTTTGATTTTAATTTCCCTAAGCTATAGGACCATAAGTGGAAGTGCCCGAGTCTCTGTAGCTTTGTTTTTTAGATGTTTCAGGAAACACCATACACTTCTCCAGAGTGGCTGTTGGCCATTTACATCCCGCCCATCAGCATAACAAGGCTCCCAGTTCTCCATGGCCTGTCCTGCCTTTCTGGATTTTACACTTTTTTCAGATGGCCCATTTGACCGGTGGGAAGTGAGACTTCATTGTAGTGCGGATTTCCATTGCACGCTTCCTTGGTTGGCAAAAATGGCCGTATGCGTTTTTTCCTGGATATATTCAGGAAAAAACGCATATGCATTTTTTGGCCAAGTGCATCATTGTCGAAGTTCTGCCGCTTTTCATATGCTTTAAATGCAATTCCAATCTACCTCCTGAAATCTGTTTCCTGCAATTGTGCCTTGCTTTCAAGTCCTCTTCGCAGCCTTACCTCAATATATTTTTGGACGATAGTTGTCCTTTATAACTCTGCAAGTTTGTGAATTGCAGTGACCCTGAGCTCCTTTTTCCAACTCACTTTTTTGTGAGCTGGACGCAAAACGGCAAGATTGCTTCAGGCCCTAATCTGGTTCCAGCGTGGCACGCTGAGCCTTTGGTTAATTCTTCTTCTTGGTGGGAAATTAGAGTGAAATGTGCCCGTCCAAACAACTACAGCTAGTCTCTCATTGGTTCTCCCTATTCCTGTTCATCCTCCGCAGAAATTGCAGCGTGTGCCAAACAGGAGGTTACAAGCACTGACTCTCCAAGTGGGGAGATTGTTAGTAAAGCGTCTGGAATGGCTAACCCGAGTACCAGAGGACGAATAATGAGATGCGTTTTAGAAACCTTGCCCGATCACACTGTGGACCATCCTCTGGGTTTCCCACGCATGTTTTAGCTGTAGGAAGAATCCCTTAAACCTGGAGAGTTGGGACCCATGGAATCGGTAGCACGCAGTACTACTTCAAAGGGTCTGCATTTGCTCACCGAACCTCACCAATTCTCTCAGCCCCAAGTGTCCAGCCTTATGTCTCACCCAGCTGTGGGTGTAGATGTGGTAAATCCAGGTTTCATCACAAGCCTGAACGAATTATTTAAGAATTTCTCTCTCTTTCACTGTCTTTCTGTTTTGTTTTTGAAGTTTATTTTTATAATGGGGTTGAGCTAATTTTCACTGCTGTGTTTATGCGTCTGTACACACACTTGATTCTCTTACGGAGACATATAAATACATAGATTTTAAGATTCTTACTAGTCAGATATATTCCTCTGCGGTGAATAGGGGGTGTTGAGTCCACTTCGCTGAGCAAGGAGTAGGTCTTGTCTATTACATATTTGGCTTATGGAACGGTATCTGTGCTCATTTCAATCTCTGGATTTATGCAGCACCCCAACTCACCTTTCCCCTTAAGCAAACATGTTTGTTTTCTAAATGTGAGACTCTGTTCTGTTTTGTAATTCAGTTCATGTGTAGCCAAGTTTACATTCCCTCTATAAGTGATATCTTATGATAAGTTTCTTTATCTGTGTGACTTATTTCCTTAGAATCATCGTACCTAAATCCACTCATTATGCTCCTACGGGCCTGATGATATTGATTTCATTGCTGAGTGATATTCCATTGTACATAAGTACCACAACTACTTTATCCATTTTCCTCTTTCTGGGATATTTAAATTGTACCGTAGTCGAGGTTCTTGTAAACACAGCAGCCCTAAACTTTGGGGTGGCTGTGTCTTGTTGATTTTAATTTTCCTAAGCTATAGGACCATAAGTGGAAGCAACCTAGGCTCTGTAGCTTTGTTTTTTAGAGGTTTCAGGAAACACCATACACTTCTCCAGAGTGGCTGTTGGCCATTTACATCCCGCCCATCAGCATAACAAGGCTCCCAGTTCTCCATGGCCTGTCCTGCCTTTCTGGTTTTTACACTTTTTTCAGATGGCCCTTTTGACCGGGGGGAAGTGAGACTTCATTGTAGTGCAGATCTCCGTTGCAGGCTTGCTTATTTGGACAAAAAGAGCGTATGCGTTTTTTCCTGCATGTATTCAGGAAAAAAACGCATATGCCCTTTTTGGCCAAGTGCGTCATTGTCAAAGTTCTGCCGCTTTTCATATGCTTTAAATGCAGTTTCCATCTACCTCCTGAAATATATTTCCTGCAATTGTGCCATGCTTTCAAGTCCTCTTCGCAGCCTTACCTCAATATATTTTTGGACGATAGCTGTCATTTATAACTCTGCAGGTTTATGAATTACAGTGCCCCTGAGGTCCTTTCTTCAACTCGCTTTCTTTTGAGCTGGCCGCAGAACTGCAGGATTGCTTCAGGCCCTAATCTTGTTTCATCACGGCACGCTGAGCCTTTTGTTAATTCCTCTTCCTGGTGGGAAATTAGAGTGAAATGTGACCGTCCAAACACCTACAGCTAGTCTCTCATTGGTTCTCCCTATTCCCGTTCAACCTCCGCAGAAATTGCTAACTGTGCCAAACAGGAGTTTTAAGGCACTGACTCTCCACGTGGGGAGATGTTTAGTAAAGCGTCTGGAATGGCGAACCCGTGTACCAGGGGACAAAAAATGAGATGGGTTTTAGAAACGTTGCCCGATCACATGGTGTACAATCCTCTGGGTTTCCCATGCATGTTTTAGCTGTAGGAAGAATCCCTTAAACCAGGAGAGTTGGGACCCAGGGAATGGGTAGCATTACTTCAGTATTACTTCAAAGGGTCTGCATTTGCTCACCGAACCTCACCAATCCTCTCAGCCCCAAATGTCCTGCCTTATGTCTCACCCAGCTGTGGGTGTAGATGTGGTAAATACAAGTTTCATCACAAGCCCTGAACGAATTATTTAAGAACTTTCTCTCCTTCACTGTCTTTGTTTTTGAAATTTATTTTAATAATGGGGTTTAGTTGATTTTTCACGGCTGTGTATACTGCTCTACACACACTTGATTCTCTTACGGAGACATATAGATACATATGTTTTAATATTCTTATTGTCAGATATATTCCTCTGCGGTGAATAGGTGGTGTTGAGTCTAATTCGTTGAGCAAGGAGTATATCTTGTCTATTATATATTTGGCTTATGGAATAGTATCTGTGCTAATTTCAATCTCTGGTTTTACGCAGCACCCCAACTCACCATTCCCCTTAAGAAAGCATAAGTTTGTTTTCTAAATGTGAGACTCTGTTCTGTTTTGTAATTCAGTTCATGTGTAGCCAAGTTTACATTCCCTCTATAAGTGATATCTTATGATAAGTTTCATTTTCTGTGTGACTTATTTCCTTGGAATCATCGTACCTAAATCCATTCATTATGCTTGTACGGGCCTGACGACATTGATTTCATTGTTGAGTGATATTCCATTGTACGTAAGTACGAAAACTACTTTATCCATTTCTCTCTTTCAAGGATGTTTAATTTGTACCGTAGTCGAGGCTCTTGTAAACAGAGCAGCCCTAAATTTTGCGGTGGTTGTTTCTTGTTATTTTAATTTTCCTGAGCTATAGTGCTATAAGTGGGTTTAGGGTTAGGGTTAAGGTTAGGGTTAGGGAACGGGTATGGTTTAGGATGCGACAATGGTTTAGGGTGAGCGAAAGTGTTAGGGTACAGGTCAGTGTTAGTGTACCATTTAGGATTAGGGTAAGTGTTAGGGTAATGCTTCGGGTTAGGGTTACGGTTAGGGAACGGGGACGGTTTAGGGTACAGGTTAGGGTACGACAACGGTTTAGGGATAGCGTACATGTAAGGGTAATATTTAGTGTTAGCGTACGGGTTAGGATTAGGGGACGGGTAAGGGTAAGGCTTCAGGTAAGGGTTAGGGTTAGGGTTAGGGGAGAGGGACAGTTTAGGGTACAGGTTAGGGTGCGACAATGGTTTAGGATGAGCGTACGTGTTAGGGTACGGGTTAGTGTTAGCGTATGGGCTAGGATTAGGTGACGGGTTAGAGTAAGGCTTCGGGTAAGGGTTAGGGTTAGGGTTAAGGGACGGGGACGGTATAGGGTACAGGTTAGGGTACGACAATGGTTTAGGGTGAGCATACGTGTGAGGGCACGGGTTAGTGTTAGCGTACGGGTTAGGATTAGGAGAGGGGTTAGGGTAAGGCTTCGGGTAAGGGTTAGGGTTAGGGTTAGGGGACGATTTAGGGTACAGGTTAGGGTACGACAATGGTATAGTGTGAGCGTAAGTGTGAGGGCACGGGTTAGTGTCAGCGTACGGGTTAGGATTAGGGGACGGGTTAGGGTAAGGCTTCAGGTAAGGGATAGGGCTAGGGTTAGGGTTAGGGGACAGGGACGGTTTAGGGTACAGGTTAGGGTAAGACAATGGTTTAGGGTGAGTGTACGTGTGAGGGCACGGGTTAGTGTTAGCGTACGGGTTAGGATTAGGGGACGGGTTAGGGGACGGGTTAGGGGACGGGTTAGGGTTAGGGTTAGGGGACGGGGACGGTTTAGGGGACAGGTTAGGGTTAGGGGACGGGGACGGTTTAGGGGACAGGTTAGGGTACGACAATGGTTGAGGGTGAGCGTACGTGTGAAGGCATGGGTTAGTGTTAGCGTACGGGTTAGGATTAGGGGACGGGTTAGGGTAAGGCTTTGGGTAAGGGTTAGGGTTAGGGTTACAGGACGGGGATGGTTTAGGGGACAGGTTAGGGTACGACAACGGTTTAGGGTGAGCGTACGTGTGAGGGCACAGGTTAGTGTAAACGTACGGGTTAGGATTAGGGGACGGGTTAGGGTAAGGCTTCGGGTAAGAGATAGGGTAAGGGTTCGGGCTAGGGTTAGGGTTAGGGGACGGGGACGGTTTAGGGTCCAGGTGAGGGTACGACAATGCTTTAGGCTGAGCGTACGTGTGAGGGCATGGGTTAGTGTTAGCGTACGGGTTAGGATTAGGGGAACGGGTGAGGGTAATGCTTCGGGGAAGGGTTAGGGTTAGGGTTCAGGGCTAGGGTTAGGGTTAGGGGACGGGGACGGTTTCGGGTCCAGGTGGGGGTACGACAACGCTTTAGGGGGAGGGTACGTGTGAGGGCGTGGGTTAGTGTTAGCGTACGGGATAGGATTAGGGGCCGGGTGAGGGTCAGGCTTCGGGGAAGGGTTAGGGATCGGGCTAGGGTTAGGGTTAGGGGACGGGGACGGTTTAGGGTCCAGGTGAGGGTACGACAACGCTTCATGGGGAGCGTAGCTGTGAGGACGAGGGTTAGTGTTAGCGTACGGGTTAGGATTAGGGGACGGGTGAGGGTCAGGCTTCGGGGAAGGGTTAGGGTTAGGGTTCAGGGCTAGGGTTAGGGTTAGGGGACGGGGACGGTTTAGGGTCCAGGTGAGGGTACGACAACGCTTTAGGGGGAGCGTACGTGTGAGGGCGCGGGTTAGTGTTAGCGTACGGGTTAGGATTAGGGGACGGGTGAGGGTCAGGCTTCGGGGAAGGGTTAGGGTTAGGGTTCGGGCTAGGGTTAGGGTTAGGGGACGGGGACGGTTTAGGGTCCAGGTGAGGGTACGACAACGCTTTAGGGGGAGCGTACGTGTGAGGGCGCGGGTTAGTGTTAGCGTACGGGTTAGGATTAGGGGACGGGTGAGGGTCAGGCTTCGGGGAAGGGTTAGGGTTAGGGTTCGGGCTAGGGTTAGGGTTAGGGGACGGGGACGGTTTAGGGTCCAGGTGAGGGTACGACAACTGCTTTAGGGGGAGCGTACATGTGAGGGCGCGGGTTAGTGTTAGCGTACGGGTTAGGATTAGGGGACGGGTGAGGGTCAGGCTTCGGGGAAGGGTTAGGGTTAGGGTTCAGGCTAGGGATAGGGTTAGGGGACGGGGACGGTTTAGGGTCCAGGTGAGGGTACGACAACGCTTTAGGGGGAGCGTACGTGTGAGGGCGCGGGTTAGTGTTAGCGTACGGGTTAGGATTAGGGGACGGGTGAGGGTCAGGCTTCGGGGAAGGGTTAGGGTTAGGGTTCGGCTAGGGTTAGGGTTAGGGGATGGGGACTGGTTTAGGGTCCAGGTGAGGGTACGACAACGCTTTAGGGGGAGCGTACATGTGAGGGCGCAGGTTAGTGTTAGCGTACGGGTTAGGATTAGGGGACGGGTGAGGGTCAGGCTTCGGGGAAGGGTTAGGGTTAGGGTTCGGGCTAGGGTTAGGGTTAGGGGACGGGGACGGTTTAGGGTCCGGGTGAGGGTACAACAACGCTTTAGGGGGAGCGTACGTGTGAGGGCGCGGGTTAGTGTTAGCGTACGGGTTAGGATTAGGGGAAGGGTGAGGGTCAGGCTTCGGGGAAGGGTTAGGGTTAGGGTTCGGGCTAGGGTTAGGGTTAGGGGACGGGGACGGTTTAGGGTCCAGGTGAGGGTACGACAACGCTTTAGGGGGAGCGTACGTGTGAGGGCGGGGTTAGTGTTAGCGTACGGGTTAGGATTAGGGGACGGGTGAGGGTCAGGCTTCGGGGAAGGGTTAGGGTTAGGGTTCGGGCTAGGGTTAGGGTTAGGGGACGGGGACGGTTTAGGGTCCAGGTGAGGGTACGACAACGCTTTAGGGGGAGCGTACGTGTGAGGGCGCGGGTTAGTGTTAGCGTACGGGTTAGGATTAGGGGACGGGTGAGGGTCAGGCTTCGGGGAAGGGTTAGGGTTAGGGTTCGGGCTAGGGTTAGGGTTAGGGGACGGGGACGGTTTAGGGTCCAGGTGAGGGTACGACAACGCTTTAGGGGGAGCGTACGTGTGAGGGCGTGGGTTAGTGTTAGCGTACGGGTTAGGATTAGGGGACGGGTGAGGGTCAGGCTTCGGGGAAGGTTAGGGTTAGGGTTCGGGCTAGGGTTAGGTTAGGGGACGGGGACGGTTTAGGGTCCAGGTGAGGGTACGACAACGCTTTAGGGGGAGCGTACGTGTGAGGGCGCGGGTTAGTGTTAGCGTACGGGTTAGGATTAGGGGACGGGTGAGGGTCAGGCTTCGGGGAAGGGTTAGGGTTAGGGTTCGGGCTAGGGTTAGGGTTAGGGGACGGGGACGGTTTAGGGTCCAGGTGAGGGTACGACAACGCTTTAGGGGGAGCGTACGTGTGAGGGCGCGGGTTAGTGTTAGCGTACGGGTTAGGATTAGGGACGGGTGAGGGTCAGGCTTCGGGGAAGGGTTAGGGTTAGGGTTCGGGCTAGGGTTAGGGTTAGGGGACGGGGACGGTTTAGGGTCCAGGTGAGGGTACGACAACGCTTTAGGGGGAGCGTACGTGTGAGGGCGCGGGTTAGTGTTAGCGTACGGGTTAGGATTAGGGGACGGGTGAGGGTCAGGCTTCGGGGAAGGGTTAGGGTTAGGGTTCGGGCTAGGGTTAGGGTTAGGGGACGGGGACGGTTTAGGGTCCAGGTGAGGGTACGACAACGCTTTAGGGGGAGCGTACGTGTGAGGGCGCGGGTTAGTGTTAGCGTACGGGTTAGGATTAGGGGACGGGTGAGGGTCAGGCTTCGGGGAAGGGTTAGGGTTAGGGTTCGGGCTAGGGTTAGGGTTAGGGGACGGGGACGGTTTAGGGTCCAGGTGAGGGTACGACAACGCTTTAGGGGGAGCGTACGTGTGAGGGCGCGGGTTAGTGTTAGCGTACGGGTTAGGATTAGGGGACGGGTGAGGGTCAGGCTTCGGGGAAGGGTTAGGGTTAGGGTTCGGGCTAGGGTTAGGGTTAGGGGACGGGGACGGTTTAGGGTCCAGGTGAGGGTACGACAACGCTTTAGGGGGAGCGTACGTGTGAGGGCGTGGGTTAGTGTTAGCGTACGGGTTAGGATTAGGGGACGGGTGAGGGTCAGGCTTCGGGGAAGGGTTAGGGTTAGGGTTCGGGCTAGGGTTAGGGTTAGGGGACGGGGACGGTTTAGGGTCCAGGTGAGGGTACGACAACGCTTTAGGGGGAGCGTACGTGTGAGGGCGCGGGTTAGTGTTAGCGTACGGGTTAGGATTAGGGGACGGGTGAGGGTCAGGCTTCGGGGAAGGGTTAGGGTTAGGGTTCGGGCTAGGGTTAGGGTTAGGGGACGGGGACGGTTTAGGGTCCAGGTGAGGGTACGACAACGCTTTAGGGGGAGCGTACGTGTGAGGGCGCGGGTTAGTGTTAGCGTACGGGTTAGGATTAGGGGACGGGTGAGGGTCAGGCTTCGGGGAAGGGTTAGGGTTAGGGTTCGGGCTAGGGTTAGGGTTAGGGGACGGGGACGGTTTAGGGTCCAGGTGAGGGTACGACAACGCTTTAGGGGGAGCGTACGTGTGAGGGCGCTGGGTTAGTGTTAGCGTACGGGTTAGGATTAGGGGACGGGTGAGGGTCAGGCTTCGGGGAAGGGTTAGGGTTAGGGTTCGGGCTAGGGTTAGGGTTAGGGGACGGGGACGGTTTAGGGTCCAGGTGAGGGTACGACAACGCTTTAGGGGGAGCGTACGTGTGAGGGCGCGGGTTAGTGTTAGCGTACGGGTTAGGATTAGGGGACGGGTGAGGGTCAGGCTTCGGGGAAGGGTTAGGGTTAGGGTTCGGGCTAGGGTTAGGGTTAGGGGACGGGGACGGTTTAGGGTCCAGGTGAGGGTACGACAACGCTTTAGGGGGAGCGTACGTGTGAGGGCGCGGGTTAGTGTTAGCGTACGGGTTAGGATTAGGGGACGGGTGAGGGTCAGGCTTCGGGGAAGGGTTAGGGTTAGGGTTCGGGCTAGGGTTAGGGTTAGGGGACGGGGACGGTTTAGGGTCCAGGTGAGGGTACGACAACGCTTTAGGGGGAGCGTACGTGTGAGGGCGCTGGGTTAGTGTTAGCGTACGGGTTAGGATTAGGGGACGGGTGAGGGTCAGGCTTCGGGGAAGGGTTAGGGTTAGGGTTCGGGCTAGGGTTAGGGTTAGGGGACGGGGACGGTTTAGGGTCCAGGTGAGGGTACGACAACGCTTTAGGGGGAGCGTACGTGTGAGGGCGCGGGTTAGTGTTAGCGTACGGGTTAGGATTAGGGGACGGGTGAGGGTCAGGCTTCGGGGAAGGGTTAGGGTTAGGGTTCGGGCTAGGGTTAGGGTTAGGGGACGGGGACGGTTTAGGGTCCAGGTGAGGGTACGACAACGCTTTAGGGGGAGCGTACGTGTGAGGGCGCGGGTTAGTGTTAGCGTACGGGTTAGGATTAGGGGACGGGTGAGGGTCAGGCTTCGGGGAAGGGTTAGGGTTAGGGTTCGGGCTAGGGTTAGGGTTAGGGGACGGGGACGGTTTAGGGTCCAGGGGAGGGTACGACAACGCTTTAGGGGGAGCGTAGGTGTGAGGGCGCGGGTTAGTGTTAGCGTACGGGTTAGGATTAGGGGACGGGTGAGGGTCAGGCTTCGGGGAAGGGTTAGGGTTAGGGTTCGGGATAGGGTTAGGGTTAGGGGACGGGGACGGTTTAGGGTCCAGGTGAGGGTACGACAACGCTTTAGGGGGAGCGTAGGTGTGAGGGCGCGGGTTAGTGTTAGCGTACGGGTTAGGATTAGGGGACGGGTGAGGGTCAGGCTTCGGGGAAGGGTTAGGGTTAGGGTTCGGGCTAGGGTTAGGGTTAGGGGACGGGGACGGTTTAGGGTCCAGGTGAGGGTACGACAACGCTTTAGGGGGAGCGTACGTGTGAGGGCGCGGGTTAGTGTTAGCGTACGGGTTAGGATTAGGGGACGGGTGAGGGTCAGGCTTCGGGGAAGGGTTAGGGTTAGGGTTCGGGCTAGGGTTAGGGTTAGGGGACGGGGACGGTTTAGGGTCCAGGTGAGGGTACGACAACGCTTTAGGGGGAGCGTACGTGTGAGGGCGCGGGTTAGTGTTAGCGTACGGGTTAGGATTAGGGGACGGGTGAGGGTCAGGCTTCGGGGAAGGGTTAGGGTTAGGGTTCGGGCTAGGGTTAGGGTTAGGGGACGGGGACGGTTTAGGGTCCAGGTGAGGGTACGACAACGCTTTAGGGGGAGCGTACGTGTGAGGGCGCGGGTTAGTGTTAGCGTACGGGTTAGGATTAGGGGACGGGTGAGGGTCAGGCTTCGGGGAAGGGTTAGGGTTAGGGTTCGGTCTAGGGTTAGGGTTAGGGGACGGGGACGGTTTAGGGTCCAGGTGAGGGTACGACAACGCTTTAGGGGGAGCGTACGTGTGAGGGCGCGGGTTAGTGTTAGCGTACGGGTTAGGATTAGGGGACGGGTGAGGGTCAGGCTTCGGGGAAGGGTTAGGGTTAGGGTTCGGGCTAGGGTTAGGGTTAGGGGACGGGGACGGTTTAGGGTCCAGGTGAGGTACGACAACGCTTTAGGGGGGAGCGTACGTGTGAGGGCATGGGTTAGTGTTAGCGTACGGGTTAGGACTTGGTAATGGGTTAGGGTAAGGCTTCGGGGAAGGGTTAGGGTGGATCATACTCTGGGTTCCACATGCATGTTTTAGCTGAAGGAAGAATCCCTTAAACCTGGAGAGTTGAGACCCGTGGAATGGGTACCATGCAATATGACTTCAAAGGGTCTTCATTTGCTCACCGAACCTCTCCAATCCTATCACTGCTGTGTTTATGCCCCTGTACACACGCTTGATTCTCTTTCGGAGACATAGCAATCCATAGGTTTTAAGATACTTACTAGTCAGGTACATTCTTAGGCGTTTAATATGGGTGTTGAGTCCATTTCGTGTAGCAAGGAGTAGCTCTTGTCTATTCCATATTTGGCTTAAGGAACTTTATCTGTGCTCATTTCAATCTCTGGTTTTATGCAGCACCCCAACTCACCTTTCCCCTTAAGCAAGCATAAGTTGGTTTTCTAAATTTGAGACCCTGTTCTCTTCTGTAATTCAGTTCCTGTGTAGCCAAGTTTACATTCCGTGTATTACTGATATCTTATGATGTTTCTTTTTCTGTGTGACTTATTTCAGTTAGAATCATCATACCTGAATCCACTCATTGTGCTGCTCAGGGCCTGATGACATAGATTTCATTGCTGAGTGATAGTGCTTTGTAAGTAAATACCACAACTTCTTTATCCATTTTTCACTTTCTGCGATGTTGAACTTGTACTGTAAACGAGGTTCTTGTAAACAGAGCCTGTCCCAAACTTTGGGGTGGCTGTGTCTTTTTGATTTTAATTTCCCTAAGCTATAGGACCATAAGTGGAAGTGCCCTAGGCTCTGTTGCTTTGTTTTTTAGATGTTTCAGGAAACACCATACACTTCTCCCGAGTGGCTGTTGGCAATTTACATCCCCGCCCATCAGCATAACAAGGCTCCCAGTTCTCCATGGCCTGTCCTGCCTTTCTGGATTTTACACTCTTTTTCAGATGGCCCTTTTGACCAGGGAGGAAGTGAGACTTCGTTGTAGTGCAGATTTCCTTTGCAAGCTTGCTTGGTTGGCCAAAAAGGGTTTATGCGTTTTTTCCTGAATATATTCAGGAAAAAACGCATACGCCCTTTTTGGCCAAGTGCATCATTGTCGAGGTTCTGACTTTCTTCATATGTTTTCAGTGCAATTCCAGTCTACCTCCTGAAATTGGTTTCCTGCAATTCTGACTTGATTTCATTGCCGCTTCATAGCCTTACCTCAATATATTTTTTGAAATAGTTGGCCTTTATAACTCTGCAGGTTTTTGACTTGCAGTGGCCCTTAGCTCCATTTTTCAGCTCTTATTTTTGTGATCTTGCCTCATAACCACAGGATTCCTTCAGGCCCTATTCTTCTTCTGGGGCACCTTGCTGTGCCTTTGGTTAATTCTTCTTACTGATGTGAAATTAGAGTGACATGTGCCCATTGAAACTGCTACAGCTAGTTTCTCACTGGTTCCCCCTATTCCCATTCATCCTCCCCACTAACTGCAGACTGTGCGATACCAGAACTTAAAGGCATTGACTCTCCATGAGGGGATGTTTTTAGTAAAGTGGCTGGAATGTCGATCCGGAGTCCCAGGAGAGGAAAAATGAGGTGCGTTTTAGAAACCTTTCCCGATCATATGGTATACCAGTTGCTGGGTTTCCCAAGCATGGTTTAGCTGTAGGAAGATTCCCTTCAACCTGGATTGTTGGGACCCTTGGAATGAGTAGCATGAAGTATTGCATTAAACTTTTGGCAGTTGCTCACCAAAGGTCACCAATCCTCTCAGCCCCAAGTGTCCAGCCTTATGTCTTATCCAGCTGTGGGTTTTATATGTGGTCAATCCAGGTTGCATCACAGCCCCTGAGCAAATTTTGTAAGAATTTTTCTCTCTTTCATTGTTTCTGCATTTTGTTTTTAAAATTTATTTCTATAATGGGTTTAGCTCATTTTCACTGCTGTGTTTGTGCTGCTCTGCACACACTTGATTCCCTTATGGAGATATAACATACATGGGTTTTAAGATTCTTATTACTCAGATATATTTCTCTGCGGTGTATAGGGTGTGTTGAGGCCAGTTCATTGAGCAAGGTGTAGATCTTGTCTAATACCTATTTGGTTTATTGAACGGTATCTGTGCTAATTTCAAACTCTGGTTTTATGCATCACCCCACCTCTCCTTTCCCCTTAAGCTGACATAAGTGTGTTTTCTAATGTGAGACACTGTTCTGTTCTGTAATTCATTTCTTGTGCAGCCATATTTACCCTCCCTCTATAGGTGATATCTTATGATATGTTTCTTTTTCTGTTTGACTTATTTCAAGTAGTATTATCGGACCTAAATCCACTCTTTATCCTTCTACTAGCCTTATTACATTGATTTCATGGTGAAGAGATATTCCATTGTACATAAGTACCACATCTTCTTTATCCATTGTTCTCTTTCCTGGGATATTTAAGGTGTACTGAAGTTGAGGTTCTTGTAAACAGAGTAGCCCTAAAGTGTGGTGTTCTTGTGTCTTGTTGATTTTTAGACTTCCCTAGATATACTCCCATGATTGGAAGTGTCCTATGCTCTGTAGCTCTGTTTTTTAGATGATTTAGGAACCACCATACACTTCTCCAGAGTGGCTCTCGGCAGTTCACACACTGCCCATCAGCGTATAAAGGCTCCCTGTTCTCCATGGCCTGTCCTGCATTTCTGGTTTTTACAATTTTTTAGGATGGCCCTTTTTGAACCGGTGGGAAATGAGACTTCTTTGTTGTGCACATTTGCATTGCTTGCTTGCTTCGTTGCCCATAAAGTGCGTATGCGTTTTTTCCTGGATATAATCAGGAAAAAACGCATACGCCCTTTTGGGCCAACTGCATCATTGTCGAAATTCTGCCGCTTTTCATGTGCGTTAAAGACGGAGTCCAATCTATCTCTTGAAATCTGTTTCTTGCAATTCTGTCTTGCATTCAGATCCTCTTCTTTGCCTTACCTCAACATATTTTGGACGTTAGTTTTCATTTATAACTCTGCAGGTTTGTGAATTGCAGTGACCCTGAGCTCCATTTTTTAAGTTGCTCTTTTGTGAGCTGGCCTCAAACCCGCAGGATTGCTTCAGGCCCTATTTTAGTTCGGCGAGGCGGGCTGAGCCTTTTTTCAATTCTTATTCTTAATGGGAAATTAGAGTGATATGTGCCCGTCCAAACCCCTTCAACTATTCTCTCATTGGTTCCCCCTCTTCCCGTTCATCCTCCTCACAATTTGCAAAATGTGTGAAACAGAAATTTAAATGTGCTGATTCTCCAAGTGGGGAGATTCTAAGTAACGTGGCTGGAATGGTGAACAGGAGCACCAGGAGAGGATAAATGAGGTGCATTTTAGACACATCTCCCGATCACATGGTGTACAGTCCTCTGGGTTTTCCATGCATGTTTTAGCTATAGGAAGATCCCTTGAACCTGCAGATTTGGGACCCATTGAATGGGTACCAGGTAGTATTACTTTAAAGGGTGTGCATTTCCTCACCCAACCTCACATTTCTCTTAGCGTGAAACAGTTTCCAGCCTTATGTCTCATCCTGCTGTGGGTCTAGATGTGTTTCAATCCATGTTGCATCACCGTCCCTGAGGAAAAGTTGTAAGAGGTTTTCTCTGTCTCTCTGTCGTTTATTTTTTTCAATTTATTACTATATTGGTTACAGCTGATTTTCAAAGCTCTGTTTCTTGCTGCTGTACATCCACTTGATTCACGTACAGAGAGACATCAGTAAATTCTTTTTCAGATTCTTACCAGTCGTATATATTCTTTTCCGGTGACTTGAGTGTGCTGAGTGCAGTTCTTTTAGCTACCGTGTAGGCCTTGTTGATTATCAGTTTGGTATTTGGAATGGTATCTTTGCTAATTCAACCTCCTGGATGATGCCTCACCCCTCCCCAACTTTTCCCGTTTAGCAGCCTTATGCGTGTTTTCTACATATTTGACTATGTTTTTGTTTTGTAATTTATTTCATGTGTAGCCATTTTGGATTCCACCTTTAAGTGATATCTTATGATATGTGTCTTTTTCTTTTTGAATTATGTCACTTAGAAAGATCATACGTAACTCCTCCGGAGTTGTTACAACTGGCCATATTTCATTGATTTCCAGGCTGAGTAATATTCCACTCTACCTAAGTACCACATCTCTATCCATTTTTTCCCTCCAGAGACATTTAAGTTATATCCTAGTCGAGGAATCTTTTAAACAGAGAGGGGGTAACATTGGGCTGCCTGTGTCCTCTTCGTTTTTGTTTATCCCAAGATATACGCCCATGAGTGCAAGTGCCCTATGCTCTGTAGCTCATTTATTAGATGCTTTAGTAAACACAATACACTTCTCCAGAATGGCCGTTGGCAATATACATTTCCACTATAAGTCTCACAGGGCTCCCTCTTCTCGTTGCCCTGTCCTGCATTTCTGTTGTTTACGCTTATGAGGATGGGCTCTTCTGACTGATGCGAAGTGATATCTTTTGTAGTATTGACTTCCAGTGCCCACCTGTTTTGGTTGGCTAAAAAAGTGTATGCACTTTTATTTAATATATACAGAAAAAAACGCATACACCCTTTTTGGCCAACTGCAATGTTGGCAATGTTCAGCTTCCTTGTCTTGTGCTTAATGGCGAGTCCTTTCTACCTCCTCCAAATCCCTTTCCTGCCATTCTCCCTTGCTTACAAGTCCTTTTCTCTGACTTTCCTCAAGACATTTTTCAGTGATGGATATTTTCAACTCTGGCAGTTTCGTGAATTTTACTGCCCCCTGAGTTCCATTGTTCAACTTGTGTTTATGGGAACTGGCCACAAAGCAGCGGGATTGCCTCAAGCCCTATACTGTTTCCATGGGCAACCCTAGCCTTTGGGTCAATTCGTCTTCCTGATTGGAAATTAGAGTGACATGTGCCTGTCTGAAACACCTAGGACTTGTCTCTCATTGTTCCTCATCCTTCCGCTTCATCCTCTGGACAAATTCCAAACTGTACGCAACAGGATGTTGACAGTGCTGACATCTCCAAGTGGGGAGACTGTTTAGTAAAGACGCTGGAGGGGTGAACCCGAGCACCAGGAGATGAGGAGATGAGATGCTTTTTCAAACTCTTCCCGATCAGACGGTATACCATCCTCTGGGTGTGACAGACATGTTTTAGCAGTAGGAAGAGTCCCATTCATGTAAGGAGAACAACAAGGGCTTTTTCAAAATCAGTGTCTCCACGAAACCCAAACTGGGGAAGTTTTTAAGCTACGGCTACACATATGTTCATTAAGGGCCTTGGGAAGTAGGCAAGAGTCCAAACTTTAGATGATTGAAGTCTCAGGGTCAGAAGCACTCACCATCCAGCTTCCCTTAGGCTACACTTTAACGATCATTGATAGATGATGTCACTAAAAATATCTATTCTTTTTCAGATTATTTCCCCATTAAGGTTATTGCAAAATGTTGAGTGTAGTTCCCTGTGCTATACAGTAGTTCCTTGTTGATGATCTATTTTATACATAGCAGTGTGTATGTGTTTAATCCAAACTTGTTAATTTATCCCTCCTCCCACCTTTCCCTTTGGTAATAATAAATTATAAGATTTATACTTCTCAGAAAATGGGGGAGCTGAAAGAGAGGTATCATTTTCAATGGAAAAGCATTTAAAACAAGATTGAAGGTTTAACCAGATTATTAGATGTACATCCTTGGAAAGAAATCACTTCGTTTCTCTAATATTGACCTGATAAATAAGACAAAACCCTTTCACTGAACTTGCTTATAATAAAGTGATGGAAATATCAAATGGAAGTGTTAGAAACATCTTATTTAACCCGAGCCTTATACACTGTTCTATGTTAACTACAGTTTGGCTCACACATCTGTTCATTGAGGTTACAATTAGTCTCAATTTCTGTTACTGATCCTCCAGAGTGGACCCCAACAAGTGTCCCCCTGCCCAGTGTCATTGGGGCCAACAGATCGAGACTGAGTTTGGTTCACAAGCAAAGGAAACTTTATATTTTGATCAGAGAATGGAGAGGTGAGAGCATGCACTACCCCGTGGGCTGTGGGCTGGGCTGCTGTGTAGAGATCCTGTCAGAGTCAGGTGGAGGGAGGGGGCGGAACTCTGGAGGCCGGGTTGGCTGCAGCTCAGGCTCTATATCGCGGAGTCTGCACTAGGCCCCAGGAGCTGAGGTGTCGTCCCAGCCATTCTGCACTAGGAAATCTGGTCTGAAGTGCCGGGTGTGAACCGTCTGCATGCGGGACCCTAGGAGCACATGAAATTAGACAAAGCACAAAGGATAAAAAAGGTTAGAATTGACTTATTGTCCAGATTCTATTTTTATCTCCCAGGGATTTTTAATGGGCTTTGCTGGGGACAAACCCCTCCTCTGCCTTTGTCCCGTTCCTCATTCTTGGAGTGCTGAGGGTGCAGACCCTTCTTCTGTAACTGCTGAGTGCTGAGTTGGGAGCCCTCATACCCGGGGGCGAGGGTCAGAGCTTCTCTCCAGCAGCCTCCAGGTGACATTGATTGTCCCCAGGCCCCCTGCCTCCCTGCTCGTCCACCTGAGCACCAGCATTGGAAGTGTTATAGATTCTAATGACCTTTAAGGGTCCAGGAAAGAGATGTGCAGAGACTGCTGTGGGGGCCGGTTTCACCCCGCCCCACATTTGTTCGGCCACCTTAGGCTGACCGTTTCTGCCAGCCTAGATGCTCTGACCAGTAAGTCTGCGCTTTCTTCAATTAGGCCCGCTGAATTAATTGTACAAACAGCACCAGGTGTCAGAGCCCTGCCCGCCTCAACTCCCAGACAGTCCAGGGTCAGTGGTGATCAAGGACCATGATGGCCACTGAGTCAACAGCCTTTTGAAGTAAACAGGAGTCCAGCCGGTCCTTATTGGCCACCATCAGCACTGGTGTCTGTAGGCTTTTCTATGGTGACAGTGTGGTATACTGTTCCCCCGCCAAGATTATTAGCTCCCCTCTGGGTGCAGTAAGTCCTGCAAGCAGTAGTCTACTCTTTTGGGACACACTCTTGTTGTTTTATGAGAGATAACTCCAGGTCAAGTGATGTTCACATGAGTCGTCATGGTGCCCTGTTGACCCCCGGTTATCTCTCTGGATGTTGGAGTTGGAGGGCCTCCTCACTCGAGGTTGGTGTGCCCACGGAGCGAAACCCTGCAACTTCAGGGCATGGTTGGTGGTTAGGATCACCACGTGGGGTCCTTTTCCCTTAGGAGGGAGGTGGCCTTTTGGGCTGCCTGATTTCCAGGTTTTTAGATACCGCCAGTATCTTGGCCAGATGTGGCAGTGGGCCCAAGCCCCTTGGTGACCGTAGTTTATCCTACCTGGATGGCATTCTTGCATTGTTCCATTTCAAGTGGTCCCCAGTTTTTGCACTAATTCTACCAATGGCGATTCACCTTTCACCGGGAATGTAAAGGTCAAAGGGTTTAGCTAAATTAGGGAGTTCCAGGGCAAGGGTCTGAATTGACTGCTCTTTCCATTCTTGAAAGGCCACTTCTGGATTCTATTCAAAAGGATCATCATCTTTTCCTTTCAGTGTTTCATATAGAGGCCCAGCTAGTAGACTGTAGTTAGGGATCCAGAAGCAGCAAACCCTGGCCTCCCCAGGAACCCCTAAGCTGTCTTCTAGTTTTAGAAAGGGGTAAGGCTGAAAATGGTTTCTTCCTTTCCTGGGATGGGCTTCTCTGACCTTCTGTGAGAATGAAGCCCAGGCAGATCACCGCAGTCTGTGATATTTGAGCTTTTTCTTGGACAACTTCTATGCTTTATTGGCTTGGTAGTTCAGAGGCCTCCTTAGTAGGGCTGGCGATCAGAATGTCGTCTGCATATTGAAGGAGGGTTTTCCTTTCCAGAGGTAGAACTTTTAGGTCTTTAGCTAAGCTTTCCCAAAGATGGTGTGGGAATTTTTTGCACCCTTGGGGCCAGACGGCCGGAAGTATTGTTTTAGTTGTATGTTGAGTCCTGCCACTCACAAGCCAAAATTTCTTGTGACTCTGGGACTAATGGAATACAAAAGAAGGCATCATTGAAGACTAATACAGAATACCATGTCCTGGTGGTTGGTAGAATGACCAGCAGGGTGTAGGAATTAGGAGCAGCTGGAGGTATATCCTCGGTGGCTTCACTGACTGTCCTGACATCCTTTACCAGGTCCCCAGCAGCCCATGGGGCTCTCGTGGTCAGACCAATCCCAGAATATGGAGCTAACCTGGGCAGGTACCCACCCCCACCCCAGCCCACGGGGCTCTCGTGGTCAGGGCCCCTCCCAGGATACAGAGCTACCCTTGCAGGTACCGTGGCAGGGCTGGGCACACAGGAACCGTGCACATAGCCCTCATTGCAGAGCACCCCCAGCTCACCTGTCGCTCAGAGCTGACACAGAGCACCTCAGAGCAGGACTTGAACTAACAAACAGCAGCTGCGACAGGTCTGTGACCCTGGGCATCACTCTGTGCGGCCTCCCTCCACCTGGTCTTCCAGAGACTTCCACTGCACCCTGGGGCACCAGGCCTCTGTCTCCAACCACCACCCACCCCTCCTCTCCCTGACTCCTGGGTTCCTCTCATTAGGAGAGGGTTTTCTTGAAGTTGTCTCCCACTCATGGGCCAGATAAAATGATTAGAAAACAAGCCAAGCTGCAGCCCCTTGTCTATCCTGACTCTCAGGAGCCCACACCTGTTCCTTGGACCTGGCCGGTTCAGCAAGTTCCATTTTCTGCAACTGTGAGCCCCTGAGGGGTGATGATTGGCTGACCTGGGCAGCCTTACCGTGCCGGCCAGCCCTCCCCAGGTGTGCCTGGGTTGAGATCAATATAAATACCACTCCAGGCAGCAAGAGCCCCTGCAGCCGTGCCTGACGCCATTTTCTCTGCCCTGTCAGCAGTCTCGGGGCTGGGCTGGTGGGAGGGAGTGAGAGGCCACGGCTTTGTGGGTGGCCCAGTGTGAGTGGGGCCTCTGCTGGACTTTCTTCTGCAGCAGTTGCCAGGCTGCCACCTGCTAAAGAAAGAGGATGTGTCCACCCATACCTGCTGCTGGAATTTCTCCCTGGGCAGAGGTGAGGAAGGAAAAAAAGCAGTGGGGGCAGGGACAGGACGGGTATCTCAGGCAGGGAAATGGAAATCTTCCAGAAGAGCACCCAGGGCCAGGACCATCCTGGCTGGCCTGCAGGCACCCAAGTCGGACCGGCATGCTGTCACTCGTGTGGCTCTATGGCCCTTCCTCTAGGCTTTCAAGTCCTTGTATATATTCAGGTGTTTTACCTGGGACGGGTGGGAATAGTTCAGGCAGCAACTGGCCTGGGGCTCAGCTCACGTTTACTCACAGATGCCTCGCACGGTGCCCCAGCTTTGCAATGAGGACGCTTGTTGCGTGGGGGCTGCTGGCTGAATGGGAGACGATTCCCCACCACTGACCACTTCAGAATTGTTTACAACTGGAGCAAGGTGCCCTGATACGGTTTTCCTCTGTGGAACTGGTGGGTTCTGTTGTTTTTTTTCTCTTTTTCGTTTTGGTTCAAGGTAGATTTTATTCCTCTTTTTGTATTTACAGATATAAGCATGGAAATAATTTATTCATATAAATACATGGATGTGAAGGGAATAATTGTTTTTTCTGTTTTATTTTTTAAATTTTATTTCTTTTTAATTTTGAATTTTATTTTATATTTTTATACAGCAGGTTCTTATTGGTTATCTATTTTATACATATAAATGTATACATGCCAATCCCAGTCTCTCAACTCCTCCCACCACCACCCCCCTCAACAGCTTTCCCCCCCTTGTTGTCCATACATTTGTTGTCTACATCTGTTGCTCTATTTATGCCTTGCAAAATGGTTAACCTGTACAGTTTTTCTAGGTTCCACATATATGCATGAATATACAAGATTTGTTTTTCTCTTTCTGACTTACTTCACTCTGTATGACAGTCTTAGATCCATCGACATCTCTACAAATGACCCAATTTCATTCCTTTTCATGGCTTAGTAATATTCCGTTTTTATATATGTACCACAGCTTTATGCATTCGTCTGTCTGTGGGCATTTACTTTGCTTCCATTACCTCGATATTGTAAAGAGTGAGGCAATGAACATTGCGGTGAATGTCTCTTTTTGATTTATGGTTTTGTCTGGGTATATGTCCAGGAACTGGGATTGCTGTATCATATGGTAATTCTACTGTTAGTTTCTTAAGAAACTCCATATTGTTCTCCATAAGTGACTGTATCAATTTATATTCCCAACAATAGTGGAAGAGGGTTCCTTTTCTCAACACCCTTTCCAGCATTTTTTTGTTTGTAGATTTTCTGATGATGCCCATTCAATCAGATGTGAGGTGATACCTCATTGTTGAGTCCATTTTGTTGAGCAAGGGAGTAGATCTTGGCTATTACATATGTGGCTTAATGGAACGGTATCTGTGCTAATTTCAATCTCTGGTTTTATGCAGCACCCCAACTCACCTTCCCCTTAAGCAAGCATAAGTTGGTTTCTAAATTTGAGACCCTGTTCTGTTTTGTAATTCAGTTCCTGTGTAGCCAAGTTTACATTCCGTGTATTAGTGATATCTTATGATGTTTCTTTTTCTGTGTGACTTATTTCAGTTAGAATCATCGTACCTGAATCCACTCATTATGCTGCTACGGGCCTGATGACATAGATTTCATTGCTGAGTGATATTGCTTTGTAAGTAAATACCACAACTTCTTTATCCATTTTTCACTTTCTGCGATATTGAACTTGTACTGTAAACGAGGTTCTTGTAAACAGAGGCGTCCCAAACTTTGGGGTGGCTGTGTCTTTTTGATTTTAATTTCCCTAAGCTATAGGACCATAAGTGGAAGTGCCCTAGGCTCTGTTGCTTTGTTTTTAGATGTTTCAGGAAACACCATACACTTCTCCCGAGTGTCTGTTGGCAATTTACATCCCGCCCATCAGCATAACAAGGCTCCCAGTTCTCCATGGCCTGTCCTGCCTTTCTGGATTTTACACTTTTTTCAGATGGCCCTTTTGACCGGGGGGAAGTGAGACTTCATTGTAGTGCAGATTTCCTTTGCAAGCTTGCTTGGTTGGCCAAAAAGGGCGTATGCGTTTTTTCCTGAATATATTCAGGAAAAAACGCATACGCCCTTTTTGGCCAAGTGCATCATTGTGGACGTTCTGCCTCTTTTCCTATGCTTTCAATGCAATTCCAGTCTACCTCCTGAAATCGGTTTCCTGCAATTCTGCCCCGCTTTCAAGTCCTCTTGGCAGCCTTACTTCAGTATATTTTTGGACGATAGCTGTCATTTATAACTCTGCAGGTTTGTGAATTACAGTGCCCCTGAGCTCCTTTCTTCAACTCGCTTTCTTGTGAGCTGGCCGCAACACCGCAGGATGGCTTCAGGCCCTAATCTGGTTCCGGCACGGCACGCTGAGCCTTTGGTTAATTCCTCTTCCTGGTGGGAAATGAGAGTTAAATTTGCCCGTCCAGACACCTCCAGCTAGTCTCTCATTGGTTCTCCGTATTCCTGTTCATCTTCCGCAGAAATTGCAAACTGGGCCAAACAGGAGGTTAAAGGCGCTGACTCTCCAAGTGGGGAGAGTGTTAGTAAAGCGTCTGGAATGTTGCACCCGAGTACCAGGGGAGGAAAACTGAGACATATTTGAACACGTCTCCCGATCACACGGTTGATCATACTCTGGGTTCCACATGCATGTTTTAGCTGAAGGAAGAATACCTTAAACCTGGAGAGTTGAGACCCGTGGAATGGGTACCATGCAATATGACTTCAAAGGGTCTTCATTTGCTCACCGAACCTCTCCAATCCTATCACTGCTGCGTTTATGCCCCTGTACACATGCTTGATTCTCTTTCGGAGACATAGCAATCCATAGGTTTTAAGATACTTACTAGTCAGGTACATTCTTAGGCGTTTAATATGCGGTGTTGAGTCCATTTCGTTGAGCAAGGAGTAGCTCTTGTCTATTCCATATTTGGCTTAAGGAACTTTATCTGTGCTCATTTCAATCTCTGGTTTTATGCAGCACCCCAACTCACCTTTCCCCTTAAGCAAGCATAAGTTGGTTTTCTAAATTTGAGACCCTGTTCTGTTTTGGAATTCAGTTCCTGTGTAGCCAAGTTTACATTCCGTGTATTAGTGATATCTTATGATGTTTCTTTTTCTGTGTGACTTATTTCAGTTAGAATCATCGTACCTGAATCCACTCATTATGCTGCTACGGGCCTGATGACATAGATTTCATTGCTGAGTGATACTGCATTGTACGTAAGTACCACAAGTTCTTTATCCATTTTTCACTTTCTGTGATATTGAACTTGTACGGTAAACGAGGTTCTTGTAAACAGAGGCGTCCCAAACTTTGGGGTGGCTGTGTCTTTTTGATTTTAATTTCCCTAAGCTATAGGACCATAAGTGGAAGTGCCCTAGGCTCTGTTGCTTTGTTTTTTAGATGTTTCAGGAAACACCATACACTTCTCCCGAGTGTCTGTTGGCAATTTACATCCCGCCCATCAGCATAACAAGGCTCCCAGTTCTCCATGGCCTGTCCTGCCTTTCTGGATTTTACACTTTTTTCAGATGGCCCTTTTGACCGGGGGGAAGTGAGACTTCATTGTAGTGCAGATTTCCTTTGCAAGCTTGCTTGGTTGGCCAAAAAGGGCGTATGCGTTTTTTCCTGAATATATTCAGGAAAAAACGCATACGCCCTTTTTGGCCAAGTGCATCATTGTGGACGTTCTGCCTCTTTTCCTATGCTTTCAATGCAATTCCAGTCTACCTCCTGAAATCGGTTTCCTGCAATTCTGCCCCGCTTTCAAGTCCTCTTGGCAGCCTTACTTCAGTCTATTTTTGGACGATAGCTGTCATTTATAACTCTGCAGGTTTGTGAATTACAGTGCCCCTGAGCTCCTTTCTTCAACTCGCTTTCTTGTGAGCTGGCCGCAACACCGCAGGATGGCTTCAGGCCCTAATCTGGTTCCGGCACGGCACGCTGAGCCTTTGGTTATTTCCTCTTCCTGGTGGGAAATGAGAGTTAAATTTGCCCGTCCAGACACCTCCAGCTAGTCTCTCATTGGTTCTCGCTATTCCTGTTCATCTTCCGCAGAAATTGCAAACTGGGCCAAACAGGAGGTTAAAGGGACTGACTCTCCAAGTCGGGAGAGTGTTAGTAAAGCGTCTGGAATGTTGCACCCGAGTACCAGGGGAGGAAAACTGAGACATATTTGAACACGTCTCCCGATCACATGGTTGATCATACTCTGGGTTCCACATGCATGTTTTAGCTGAAGGAAGAATACCTTAAACCTGGGTAGTTGAGACCCGTGGAATGGGTACCATGCAATATGACTTCAAAGGGTCTTCATTTGCTCACCGAACCTCTCCAATCCTATCACTGCTGCGTTTATGCCCCTGTACACATGCTTGATTCTCTTTCGGAGACATAGCAATCCATAGGTTTTAAGATACTTACTAGTCAGGTACATTCTTAGGCGTTTAATATGCGGTGTTGAGTCCATTTCGTTGAGCAAGGAGTAGCTCTTGTCTATTCCATATTTGGCTTAAGGAACTTTATCTGTGCTCATTTCAATCTCTGGTTTTATGCAGCACCCCAACTCACCTTTCCCCTTAAGCAAGCATAAGTTGGTTTTCTAAATTTGAGACCCTGTTCTGTTCTGTAATTCAGTTCCTGTGTAGCCAAGTTTACATTCCGTGTATTACTGATATCTTATGATGTTTCTTTTTCTGTGTGACTTATTTCAGTTAGAATCATCATACCTGAATCCACTCATTATGCTGCTATGGGCCTGATGACATAGATTTCATTGCTGAGTGATATTGCATTGTAAGTAAGTACCACAAGCTTCTTTATCCATTTTTCACTTTCTGGTGATATTGAACTTGTACGGTAAACGAGGTTCTTGTAAACAGAGGCGTCCCAAACTTTGGGGTGGCTGTGTCTTTTTGATTTTAATTTCCCTAAGCTATAGGACCATAAGTGGAAGTGCCCTAGGCTCTGTTGCTTTGTTTTTTAGATGTTTCAGGAAACACCATACACTTCTCCCGAGTGTCTGTTGGCAATTTACATCCCGCCCATCAGCATAACAAGGCTCCCAGTTCTCCATGGCCTGTCCTGCCTTTCTGGATTTTACACTTTTTTCAGATGGCCCTTTTGACCGGGGGGAAGTGAGACTTCATTGTAGTGCAGATTTCCTTTGCAAGCTTGCTTGGTTGGCCAAAAAGGGCGTATGCGTTTTTTCCTGAATATATTCAGGAAAAAACGCATACGCCCTTTTTGGCCAAGTGCATCATTGTGGACGTTCTGCCTCTCTTCCTATGCTTTTCAATGCAATTCCAGTCTACCTCCTGAAATCGGTTTCCTGCAATTCTGCCCTGCTTTCAATGTCCTCTTGCATAGCCTTACCTCAAGTATATTTTTTGAAAATAGTCTGGCCTTTATAACTCTGCAGGTTTTTGAATTGCAGTGGCCCTTAGCTCCATTTTTTAGCTCTTATTTTTGTGGTCTTGCCCCATAACCACAGGATTCCTTGAAGCCTATTTTTCTTCTGGGGCACCTTGCTGTGCCTTTGGTTAATTCTTCTTACTGATGTGATATTAGAGTGACATGTGCCCATTGAAACCGCTACAGCTAGTTTCTCACTGGTTCCCCCTATACCCCATTCATCCTCTGCACTAACTGCAGACTGTGCGATACCAGAACTTAAAGGCATTGACTCCATGTGGGGATGTTGTTAGTAAAGCGGCTGGAATGTCGATCCGGAGCCCCAGGAGAGGAAAAATGAGGTGCGTTTTAGAAACCTTTCCCGATCATATGGTATACCAGTCGCTGGGTTTCCCAAGCATGGTTTAGCTGTAGGAAGATTCCCTTCAACCTGGAGTGTTGGGACCCTTGGACTGAGTAGCATGAAGTATTGCATTAAACTTTCGGCAGTTGCTCACCAAAGCTCACCAATCCTCTCAGCCCCAAGTGTCCAGCCTTATGTCTTATCCAGCTGTGGGTTTATATGTGGTCAATCCAGGTTGCATCACAGCCCCTGAGCGAATTTGTAAGAATTTTTCTCTCTTTCATTGTTTCAGCGTTTTGTTTTAAAATTTATTTCTATAATGGGGTTTAGCTCCTTTTCACTGCTGTGTTTGTGCCGCTCTGCACACACTTGATTCCCTTATGGAGATATATCAATACATGGGTTTTAAGATTCTTATTACTCAGATATATTTCTCTGCGGTGTATAGGGTGTGTTGAGGCCAGTTCATTGAGCAAGGTGTAGATCTTGTCTAATACCTATTTGGTTTATTGAACGGTATCTGTGCTAATTTCAAACTCTGGTTTTATGCATCACCCCACCTCTCCTTTCCCCTTAAGCTGACATAAGTGTGTTTTCTAAATGTGAGACACTGTTCTGTTCTGTAATTCATTTCTTGTGCAGCCATATTTACCCTCCCTCTATAAGTGATATCTTATGATATGTTTCTTTTTCTGTTTGACTTATTTCAAGTAGTATTATCGGACCTAAATCCACTCTTTATCCTTCTACTAGCCTTATTACATTGATTTCATGGTGAAGAGATATTCCATTGTACATAAGTACCACATCTTCTTTATCCATTGTTCTCTTTCCTGGGATATTTAAGGTGTACTGAAGTTGAGGTTCTTGTAAACAGAGTAGCCCTAAACTGTGGTGTGCTTGTGTCTTGTTGATTTTTAGACTTCCCTAGATATACTCCCATGATTGGAAGTGTCCTATGCTCTGTAGCTCTGTTTTTTAGATGATTTAGGAACCACCATACACTTCTCCAGAGTGGCTCTCGGCAGTTCACACACTGCCCATCAGCGTATAAAGGCTCCCTGTTCTCCATGGCCTGTCCTGCATTTCTGGTTTTACAATTTTTTAGGATGGCCCTTTTGACCGGTGGGAAGTGAGACTTCTTTGTTGTGCACATTTGCATTGCTTGCTTGCTTCGTTGCCCATAAAGTGCGTATGCGTTTTTCCTGGATATAATCAGGAAAAAACGCATACGCCCTTTTGGGCCAACTGCATCATTGTCGAAATTCTGCCGCTTTTCATGTGCGTTAAAGACGAGTCCAATCTATCTCTTGAAATCTGTTTCTTGCAATTCTGTCTTGCATTCAGATCCTCTTCTTTGCCTTACCTCAACATATTTTTGGACGTTAGTTTTCATTTATAACTCTGCAGGTTTGTGAATTGCAGTGACCCTGAGCTCCATTTTTTAAGTTGCTCTTTTGTGAGCTGGCCTCAAACCCGCAGGATTGCTTCAGGCCCTATTTTGGCTCCGGCGAGGCAGGCTGAGCCTTTCTTTAATTCTTATTCTTAATGGGAAATTAGAGTGATATGTGCCCGTCCAAACCCCTACAACTCTTCTCTCATTGGTTCCCCCTCTTCCCGTTCATCCTCCTCACAATTTGCAAAATGTGTGAAACAGAAGTTTAAATGTGCTGATTCTCCAAGTGGGGAGATTCTAAGTAGCGTGGCTGGAATGGTGAACAGGAGCACCAGGAGAGGATAAATGAGGTGCATTTTAGACACATCTCCCGATCACATGGTGTACAGTCCTCTGGGTTTTCCATGCATGTTTTAGCTGTAGGAAGATCCCTTGAACCTGCAGATTTGGGACCCATTGAATGGGTACCAGGTAGTATTACTTTAAAGGGTGTGCATTTCCTCACCCAACCTCACATTTCTCTTAGCGCAAACAGTTTCCAGCCTTATGTCTCATCCTGCTGTGGGTCTAGATGTGTTCAATCCATGTTGCATCACCGTCCCTGAGGAAAAGTTGTAAGAGGTTTTCTCTGTCTCTCTGTCGTTTATTTTTTTCAATTTATTACTATATTGGTTACAGCTGATTTTCAAAGCTCTGTTTCTTGCTGCTGTACATCCACTTGATTCACGTACAGAGAGACATCAATAAATTCTTTTTCAGATTCTTACCAGTCGTATATATTCTTTTCCGGTGACTTGAGTGTGCTGAGTGCAGTTCTTTTAGCTACCGTGTAGGCCTTGTTGATTATCAGTTTGGTATTTGGAATGGTATCTTTGCTAATTTCAACCTCCTGGATGATGCCTCACCCCTCCCCACCTTTCCCGTTTAGCAGCCTTATGCGTGTTTTCTACATATTTGACTATGTTTTTGTTTTGTAATTTATTTCATGTGTAGCCATTTTGGATTCCACCTTTAAGTGATATCTTATGATATGTGTCTTTTTCTTTTTGAATTCTGTCACTTAGAATGATCATACGTAACTCCTCCGGAGTTGTTACAACTGGCCATATTTCATTGATTTCCAGGCTGAATAATATTCCACTCTACCTAAGTACCACATCTCTATCCATTTTTTCCCTCCAGAGACATTTAAGTTATATCCTAGTCGAGGATCTTTTAAACAGAGAGGGGGTAAACATTGGGTGCCTGTGTCCTCTCGATTTTTGTTTTTCCCAAGATATACGCCCATGAGTGCAAGTGCCCTATGCTCTGTAGCTCATTTTTTAGATGCTTTAGTAAACACAATACACTTCTCCAGAATGGCCGTTGGCAATATACATTTCCACTATAAGTCTCACAGGGCTCCCTCTTCTCGTTGCCCTGTCCTGCATTTCTGTTGTTTACGCTTTATGAGGATGGCTCTTCTGACTGATGCGAAGTGATATCTTTTGTAGTATTGACTTCCAGTGCCCACCTGTTTGGTTGGCTAAAAAAGTGTATGCCCTTTTCTTGAATATATACAGAAAAAAAACGCATACACCCTTTTTGGCCAACTGCAATGTTGGCAATGTTCAGCTCCTTTTCTTGTGCTTAATGGCGAGTCCTTTTCTACCTCCTCAAATCCCTTTCCTGCCATTCTCCCTTGCTTACAAGTCCTTTTCTCTGACTTTCCTCAAGACATTTTTCAGTGATGGATATTTTCAACTCTGCAGTTTTGTGAATTTTACTGCCCCTGAGTTCCATTGTTCAACTTGTGTTTATGGGAACTGGCCACAAAGCAGCGGGATTTCCTCAAGCCCTATACTGTTTCCATGGGCAACCCTAGCCTTTGGTCAATTCGTCTTCCTGATTGGAAATTAGAGTGACATGTGCCTGTCTGAACACCTAGGACTTGTCTCTCATTGTTCCTCATCCTTCCGCTTCATCCTCTGGACAAATTCCAAACTGTACGCAACAGGATGTTGACAGTGCTGACATCTCCAAGTGGGGAGACTGTTAGTAAAGACGCTGGAGGGGTGAACCCGAGCACCAGGAGATGAGGAGATGAGATGCCTTTTCCAAACTCTTCCCGATCAGACGGTATACCATCCTCTGGGTGTGACAGACATGTTTTAGCAGTAGGAAGAGTTCCCATTCATGTAAGGAGAACACCAGGGCTTTTTCAAAATCAGTGTCTCCCCGAAACCCAAACTGGGGAAGTTTTTAAGCTACGGCTACACATATGTTCATTAAGGGCCTTGGGAAGTAGGCAGAGTCCAAACTTTAGATGATTGAAGTCTTCAGGGTCAGAAGCACTCACCACCAGCTTCCCTTAGGCTACACTTTAACTGTCATTGATAGATGATGTCAATAAAAATATCTATTCTTTTTCAGATTATTTCCCCTTATAGGTTATTGCAAAATGTTGAGTGTAGTTCCCTGTGCTATACAGTAGTTCCTTGTTGATGATCTATTTTATACATAGCAGTGTGTATGTGTTAATTCCAAACTGTTAATTTATCCCCCTCCCACCTTTCCCCTTTGGTAATAATAAATTATAAGATTTTATACTTCTCAGAAATGGGGGAGCTGAAAGAGAGTATCATTTTCAATGGAAAAGCATTTAAAACAAGATTGAAGGTTTAACCAAGATTATTAGATGTACATCCTTGGAAAGAAATCACTTCGTTTCTCTAATATTGACCTGACAAATAAGACAAACCTTTTCACTGAACTTGCTTATAAAAAGTGATGGAAATATCAAATGGAAGTGTTAAAAACATCTTATTTTACCCGAGCCTTATACACTGTTCTATGTTAACTACAGTTTGGCTCACACATCTGTTCATTGAGGTTACAATAGTCTCAATTTCTGTTACTGATCCTCCAGAGTGGACCCCAACAAGTGTCCCCCTGCCCAGTGTCATTGGGGCCAACAGATCGAGACTGAGTTTGGTTCACAAGCAAAGGAAACTTTATATTTTGATCAGAGAATGGAGAGGTGAGAGCATGCACAACCCGTGGGCTGTGGGCTGGGCTGCTGTGTAGAGATCCTGTCAGAGTCAGTGGGAGGGAGGGAGGCGGCGGAGCTCTCGAGGGCCGGGTTGGCTGTAGCTCAGGCTCTATATCGTGGAGTCTGCACTGGGCCCCAGGAGCTGAGGTGTCGACCCAGCCATTCTGCACTAGGAAATCTGGTCTGAAGTGCCGGGTGTGGAACCTCTGCATGCGGGACCCTAGGAGCACGTGAAATTAGACAAAGCACAAAGGATAAAAAAGGTTAGACTTGACTTTATTGCCCAGATTCTATTTTTATCTCCCAGGGATTTTTAATGGGCTTTGCTGGGGACAAACCCCTCCTCTGCCTTTTGTCCCGTTCCTCATTCTTGGAGTGCTGAGGGTGCAGACCCTTCTTCTGTAACTGCTGAGTGCTGAGTTGGGAGCCCTCATACCCTGGGGCGAGGGTCAGAGCTTCTCCCCAGCAGCCTCCCGGTGACGTTGATTGTCCCCAGGACCCCTGCCTCCCTGCTCGTCCACCTGAGCACCAGCATTGGAAGTGTTATAGATTCTAATGACCTTTAAGGGTCCAGGAAAGAGATGTGCAGAGACGCTGTGGGGGCCGGTTTCACCCCGCCCCACATTTGTTCGGCCACCTTAGGCTGACCGTCTTCTGCCAGCCTAGATGCTCTGACCAGTAGTCTGCGCTTTCTTCAAGTAGGCCCCTGAATTAACGTACAAACAGCACCAGGTGTCAGAGCCCTGCCCGCTCAACTCCCAGACAGTCCAGGGTCAGTGGTGATCAAGGACCATGATGGCTACTGAGTCAACAGCCTTTTGAAGTAAACAGGAGTCCAGCCGGTCTTATTGGCCACCATCATCACGGTGTCTGTAGGCTTTTCTATGGTGACAGTGTGGTATACTGTTCCCCCGCCAAGATTATTAGCTCCCCTCTGGGTGCAGTAAGTCCTGCAAGCAGTAGTCTACTCTTTTGGGACACACTCTTGTTGTTTTATGAGAGAAACTCCAGGTCACGTGATGTTCACACGAGTCGTCATGGTGCCCTGTTGCCCCCGGTTATCTCTCTGGATGTTGGAGTTGGAGGGCCTCCTCACTCGAGGTCGGTGTGCCCACGGAGCGAACCCTGCAACTTCAGGGCATGGTTGGTGGTTAGGATCACCACGTGGGGTCCTTTTCCCTTAGGAGGGAGGTGGCCTTTTGGGCTGCTGATTTCCAGGTTTTTAGATACCGCCAGTATCTTGGCCAGATGTGGCAGTGGGCCAAGCCCCTTAGTGACCGTAGTTTATCCTACCTGGATGGCATTCTTGCATTGTTCCATTTCAAGTGGTCCCAGTTTTTGCACTAATTCTCCAATGGCGATTCACCTTTCACCGGGAATGTAAAGGTCAAAGGGTTTAGCTAAATTAGGGAGTTCCAGGGCAAGGGTCTGAATTGACTGCTCTTTCCATTCTTGAAAGGCCACTTCTGGATTCTATTCAAAGGATCATCATCTTTTCCTTTCAGTGTTTCATATAGAGGCCCAGCTAGTAGACTGTAGTTAGGGATCCAGAAGCAGCAAACCCTGGCCTCCCCAGGAACCCCTAAGCTGTCTTCTAGTTTTAGAAAGGGGTAAGGCTGAAAATGGTTTTTTCCCTTTCCTGGGATGGGCTTCTCTGACCTTCTGTGAGAATGAAGTCCAGGCAGGTCACCGTAGCAGTCTGTGATATTTGAGCTTTTTCTTGGACAACTTCTATCCTTTATTGGCTTGGTAGTTCAGAGGCCTCCTTAGTAGGGCTGGCGATCAGAATGTCGTCTGCATATTGAAGGAGGGTTTCCTTTTCCAGAGGTAGAACTTTTAGGTCTTTAGCTAAGCTTTCCCAAAGATGGTGTGGGAATTTTTGCACCCTTGGGGCCAGACGGCCCGGAAGTATTGTTTTAGTTGTATGTTGAGTCCTGCCACTCACAAGCCAAAATTTCTTGTGACTCTGGGACTAATGGAATACAAAAGAAGGCATCATTGAAGACTAATACAGAATACCATGTCCTGGTGGTTGGTAGAATGACCAGCAGGGTGTAGGAATTAGGAGCAACTGGAGGTATATCCTCGGTGGCTTCACTGACTGTCCTGACATCCTTTACCAGGTCCCCAGCAGCCCATGGGGCTCTCGTGGTCAGACCAATCCCAGAATATGGAGCTCACCTGGGCAGGTACCCCACCCCCACCCCAGCCCACGGGGCTCTCGTGGTCAGGCCCCTCCCAGGATACGAGCTACCTTGCAGGTACCGTGGCAGGGCTGGGCACACAGGAACCGTGCACATAGCCCCATTGCAGAGCACCCCCAGCTCACCTGTCGCTCAGAGCTGACACAGAGCACCTCAGAGCAGGACTTGAACTAACAAACAGCAGCTGCGACAGGTCTGTGACCCTGGGCATCACCCGTGAGGCCTCCCTCCACCTGGTCTTCCAGAGACTTCCACTGCACCCGGGGACACCAGGCCTCTGTCCTCCAACCACCACCCACCCCTCCTCTCCCTGACTCCTGGGTTCCTCTCATTAGGAGAGGGGTTTCTTGAAGTTGTCTCCCACTCATGGGCCAGATAAAATGATTAGAAAACAAGCCAAAGCTGCAGCCCCTTGTCTATCCTGACTCTCAGGAGCCCACACCTGTTCCTTGGACCTGGCCGTTTCAGCAAGTTCCATTTTCTGCAACTGTGAGCCCCTGAGGGGTGATGATTGGCTGACCTGGGCAGCCTTACCGTGCCGGCCAGCCCTCCCCAGGTGTGCCTGGGTTGAGATCAATATAAATACCACTCCAGGCAGCAAGAGCCCCTGCAGCCGTGCCTGACGCCATTTTCTCTGCCCTGTCAGCAGTCTCGGGGCTGGGCTGGTGGGAGGGAGTGAGAGGCCACGGCTTTGTGGTGGCCCAGTGTGAGTGGGGCTCTGCTGGACTTTCTGCAGCAGTTGCCAGGCTGCCACCTGCTAAAGAAGAGGATGTGTCACCCATACCTGCTGCTGGAATTTCTCCCTGGGCAGAGGTGAGGAAGGAAAAAAGCAGTGGGGGCAGGGACAGGACGGGTATCTCAGGCAGGGGAAATGGAAATCTTCCAGAAGAGCACCCAGGGCCAGGACCATCCTGGCTGGCCTGCAGGCACCAAGTCGGCCGGCATGCTGTCACTCGTGTGGCTCTATGGCCCTTCCTCTAGGCTTTCAAGTCCTTGTATATATTCAGGTGTTTTACCTGGGACGGGTGGGAATAGTTCAGCAGCAACTGGCCTGGGGCTCAGCTCACGTTTACTCACAGATGCCTCGGCACGGTGCCCCAGCTTTGCAATGAGGACGCTTGTTGCGTGGGGGCTGCTGGCTGAATGGGAGACGATTCCCCACCACTGACCAACTTCAGAATTGTTTACAACTGGAGCAAGTGCCCTGATACGGTTTTCCTCTGTGTAACTGGTGGGTTCTGTGTTTTTTTTCTCTTTTTCGTTTTTGGTTCAAGGTAGATTTTATTCCTCTTTTTGTATTTACAGATATAAGCATGGAAATAATTTATTCATATAAATACATGTATGTGCAGGGAATAATTGTTTTTTCTGTTTTATTTTTTAAATTTTATTTCTTTTTAATTTTGAATTTTATTTATATTTTTATACAGCAGGTTCTTATTGGTTATCTATTTTATACATATAAATGTATACATGCCAATCCCAGTCTCTCAACTCCTCCCACCACCACCCCCCCAACAGCTTTCCCCCCTTGTTGTCCATACGTTTGTTGTCTACATCTGTTGCTCTATTTATGCCTTGCAAAATGGTTAATCTGTACAGTTTTTCTAGGTTCCACATATATGCATGAATATACAAGATTTGTTTTTCTCTTTCTGACTTACTTCACTCTGTATGACAGTCTCTAGATCCATCGACGTCTCTACAAATGACCCAATTTCATTCCTTTTCATGGCTTAGTAATATTCCATTTTATATATGTACCACAGCTTTATGCATTCGTCTGTCTGTGGGCATTTAGGTTGCTTCCATTACCTCGATATTGTAAATAGTGATGCAATGAACATTGCGGTGAATGACTCTTTTTGATTTATGGTTTTGTCTGGGTATATGTCCAGTACTGGGATTGCTGTATCATATGGTAATTCTATTGTTAGTTTCTTAAGAAATTCCATATTGTTCTCCATAATGACTGTATCAATTTATATTCCAACAATAGTGGAAGAGGGTTCCTTTTCTCCACACCCTTTCCAGCATTTTTGTTTGTAAGATTTTCAATGATGGCTATTCTACCAGGTGTGAGGTGATACCTCATTGTTGAATCCATTTCGTTGAGCAAGGGGTAGGTCTTGTCTATTACATACTTTGGCTTATGGAACGGTATCTGTGCTAATTTCAAACTCTGCTTTTATGCAGCACCCCAACTCACCTTCCCCCTTAAGCAAGCATAAGTTGGTTTTCTAAACTTGAGACCCTGTTCTGTTTTGTAATTCAGTTCATGTGTAGCCAAGTTCACATTCCGTGTATTAGTGATACCTTATGATGTTTCTTTTTCTGTGTGACTTATTTCACTTAGAATCATCGTGCCTCAATGCACTCATTATGCTGGTACGGGCCTGGTGACATAGATTTCATTGCTGAGTGGTATTCTGTTGTACAGAAGTACCGCAACTTCTTTATCCATTATTTGCTCTCTGGGATATTTAACTTGTGCCGTAGAAGAGATTCTGTAAAAAGAGCCGTCCCAAATTTTGGGGTGCTGTGTCTTTTTGATTTTAATTTCCATAAGCTATAGGACCATAAGTGGAAGTGCCCTAGGCTCTGTTGCTTTGTTTTTTAGATGTTCAGGAAACACCATACACTTCTCTAGAGTGGCTGTTGGCAATTTACATCCCGCCCATCAGCATAACAAGGCTCCCAGTTCTCCATGGCCTGTCGTGCCTTTATGGATTTTACACTTTTTTCAGATGGCCCTTTTGACCGGGTGGAAGTGAGACTTCATTGTAGTGCAGATTTCCTTTGCAAGCTTGCTTGGTTGGCCAAAAAGGGCGTATGCGTTTTTTCCTGAATATATTCAGGAAAAAACGCATACGCCCTTTTTGGCCAAGTGCATCATTGTCGAGTTTCTGACTCTCTTCATATGCTTTCAATGCAATTCCAGTCTACCTCCTGAAATCGGTTTCCTGCAATTCTGCCTTGCTTTCAATGCCTCTTCATAGCCTTACCTCAGATATATTTTTTAAAATAGTTGGCCTTTATAACTCTGCAGGTTTTTGAATTGCAGTGGCCCTTAGCTCCATTTTTTAGCTCTTATTTTTGTGGTCTTGCCCCGTAACCACAGGATTCCTTGAAGCCCTATTTTTCTTCTGGGGCACCTTGCTGTGCCTTTGGTTAATTCTTCTTACTGATGTGATATTAGAGTGACATGTGCCCATTGAAACCGCTACAGCCAGTTTCTCACTGGTTCCCCCTATTCCCATTCATCCTCTGCACTAACTGCAGACTGTGCGATACCAGAACTTAAAGGCATTGACTCCATGTGGGGATGTTGTTAGTAAAGCGGCTGGAATGTCGATCCGGAGCCCCAGGAGAGGAAAAATGAGGTGCGTTTTAGAAACCTTTCCCGATCATATGGTATACCAGTCGCTGGGTTTCCCAAGCATGGTTTAGCTGTAGGAAGATTCCCTTCAACCTGGAGTGTTGGGACCCTTGGACTGAGTAGCATGAAGTATTGCATTAAACTTTCGGCAGTTGCTCACCAAGCTCACCAATCCTGTCAGCCCCAAGTGTCCAGCCTTATGTCTTATCCAGCTGTGGGTTTATATGTGGTCAATCCAGGTTGCATCACAGCCCCTGAGGCGAATTTTGTAAGAATTTTTCTCTCTTTTCATTGTTTCAGCGTTTTGTTTTTTAAAATTTATTTCTATAATGGGGGTTTAGCTCCTTTTCACTGCTGTGTTTGTGCCGCTCTGCACACACTTGATTCCCTTATGGAGATATATCAATACATGGGTTTTAAGATTCTTATTCCTCAGATATATTTCTCTGCGGTGTATAGGGTGTGTTGAGGCCTGTTCATTGAGCAAGGTGTAGATCTTGTCTAATACCTATTTGGTTATTGAACGGTATCTGTGCTAATTTCAAACTCTGGTTTTATGCATCACCCCACCTCTCCTTTCCCTTAAGCTGACATAAGTGTGTTTTCTAAATGTGAGACACTGTTCTGTTCTGTATTCATTTCTTGTGCAGCCATATTTACCCTCCCTCTATAAGTGATATCTTATGATATGTTTCTTTTCTGTTTGACTTATTCAAGTAGTATTATCGGACCTAAATCCACTCTTTATCCTTCTACTAGCCTTATTACATTGATTTCATGGTGAAGAGATATTCCATTGTACATAAGTACCACATCTCTTTATCCATTGTTCTCTTTCCTGGGATATTTAAGGTGTACTGAAGTTGAGGTTCTTGTAAACAGAGTAGCCCTAAACTGTGGTGTGCTTGTGTCTTGTTGATTTTTTAGACTTCCCTAGTATACTCCCATGATTGGAAGTGTCCTATGCTCTGTAGCTCTGTTTTTAGATGATTTAGGAACCACCATACACTTCTCCAGAGTGGCTCTAGGCAGTTCACACACTGCCCATCAGCGTATAAAGGCTCCCTGTTCTCCCTGGCCTGTCCTGCATTTCTGGTTTTTACAATTTTTTAGGATGGCCCTTTTGACCGGTGGGAAAGTGAGACTTCTTTGTTGTGCACATTTGCATTGCTTGCTTGCTTCGTTGCCCATAAAGTGCGTATGCGTTGTTTTCCTGGATATAATCAGGAAAAAAACGCATACGCCCTTTTGGGCCAACTGCATCATTGTCGAAATTCTGCCGCTTTTCATGTGCGTTAAAGACGAGTCCAATCTATCTCTTGAAATCTGTTTCTTGCCAATTCTGTCGTGGCATTCAGATCCTCTTCTTTGCCTTACCTCAACATATTTTTGGACGTTAGTTTTCATTTATAACTCTGCAGGTTTGTGAATTGCAGTGACCCTGAGCTCCATTTTTTAAGTTGCTCTTTTGTGAGCTGGCTCAAACCCGCAGGATTGCTTCAGGCCCTATTTTGGCTCCGGCGAGGCAGGCTGAGCCTTCCTTTAATTCTTACTCTTAATGGGGAAATTAGAGTGATATGTGGCCCGTCCAAACCCCTACAACTCTTCTCTCATTGGTTCCCCCTCTTCCCGTTCATCCTCCTCACAATTGCAAAATGTGTGAAACAGAAGTTTAAATGTGGCGGATTCTCCAAGTGGGGGAGATTCTAAGTAGCGTGGCTGAATGGTGAACAGGAGCACCAGGAGAGGATAAATGAGGTGCATTTTAGACACATCTCCCGATCACATGGTGTACAGTCCTCTGGGTTTTCCATGCATGTTTTAGCTGTAGGAAGATCCCTTGAACCTGCAGATTTGGGACCCATTTGAATGGGTACCAGGTAGTATTACTTTAAAGGGTGTGCATTTCCTCACCCAACCTCACATTTCTCTTAGCGCAAACAGTTTCCAGCCTATGTCCTCATCCTGCTGTGGGTCTATAGATGTGTTCAATCCATGTTGCATCACCGTCCCTGAGGAAAAGTTGTAAGAGGTTTTCTCTGTCTCTCCTGTCGTTTATTTTTTCAATTTATTACTATATTGGTTACAGCTGATTTTCAAAGCTCTGTTTCTTGCTGCTGTACATCCACTTGATTCACGTACAGAGAGACATCATAAATTCTTTTTCAGAATTCTTACCAGTCGTATATATTCTTTTCCGGTGACTTGAGTGTGCTGAGTGCAGTTCTTTTAGCTACCGTGTAGGCCTTGTTGATTATCAGTTGGTATTTGAATGGTATCTTTGCTAATTTCAACCTCCTGGATGATGCCTCACCCCTCCCCACCTTTCCCGTTTAGCAGCCTTATGCGTGTTTTCTACATATTTGACTATGTTTTTGTTTGTAATTTATTCATGTGTAGCCATTTTGGATTCCACCTTTAAGTGATATCTTATGATATGTGTCTTTTTCTTTTTGAATTCTGTCACTTAGAATGATCATACGTAACTCCTCCAGAGTTGTTACAACTGGCCATATTTCATTGATTTCCAGGCTGAATAATATTCCACTCTACCTAAGTACCACATCTCTATCCATTTTTTCCCTCCAGAGACATTAAAGTTATATCCTAGTCGAGGATCTTTTAAACAGAGAGGGGGTAAACATTGGGGTGCCTGTGTCCTCTCGATTTTGTTTTTCCCAAGATATACGCCCATGAGTGCAAGTGCCCTATGCTCTGTAGCTCATTTTTTAGATGCTTTAGTAAACACAATACACTTCTCCAGAATGGCCGTTGGCATATACATTTCCACTATAAGTCTCACAGGGCTCCCTCTTCTCGTTGCCCTGTCCTGCATTTCTGTTGTTTACGCTTTATGAGGATGGCTCTTCTGACTGATGCGAAGTGATATCTTTTGTAGTATTGACTTCCAGTGCCCACCTGTTTGGTTGGCTAAAAAAGTGTATGCCCTTTTCTTTCGATATATACAGAAAAGAAGCCATACAACCCTTTTTGGCCAACTGCAATGTTGGCAATGTTCAGCTCCTTTTCTTGTGCTTAATGGCGAGTCCTTTCTACCTCCTCAAATCCCTTTCCTGCCATTCTCCCTTGCTTACAAGTCCTTTTCTCTGACTTTCCTCAAGACTTTTTCAGTGATGGATATTTTCAACTCTGCAGTTTTGTGAATTTTACTGCCCCTGAGTTCCATTGTTCACTCGTGTTTATGGGAACTGGCCACAAAGCAGTGGGATTTCCTCAAGCCCTATACTGTTTCCATGGGCAACCCTAGCCTTTGGTCAATTCGTCTTCCTGATTGGAAATTAGAGTGACATGTGCCTGTCTGAACACCTAGGACTTGTCTCTCATTGTTCCTCATCCTTCCGCTTCATCCTCTGGACAATTTCCAAACTGTACGCAACTGGATGTTGACAGTGCTGACATCTCCAAGTGGGGAGACTGTTAGTAAAGACGCTGGAGGGGTTACCCCGAGCACCAGGAGATGAGGAGATGAGAGGCCTTTTCCAAACTCTTCCCGATCAGACGGTATACCATCCTCTGGGTGTGACAGACATGTGTTAGCAGTAGGAAGAGTCCATTCATGTAAGGAGAACACCAGGGCTTTTCAAAATCCAGTGTCTCCCCGAAACCCAAACTGGGGAAGTTTTTAAGCTACGGCTACACATATGTTCATTAAGGGCCTTGGGAAGTAGGCAGAGTCCAAACTTTAGATGATTGAAGTCTTCAGGGTCAGAAGCACTCACCACCAGCTTCCCTTAGGCTACACTTTAACTGTCATTGATAGATGATGTCAATAAAAATATCTATTCTTTTTCAGATTATTTCCCCTTATAGGTTATTGCAAAATGTTGAGTGTAGTTCCCTGTGCTATACAGTAGTTCCTTGTTGATGATCTATTTTATACATAGCAGTGTGTATGTGTTCATTCCAAACTGTTAATTTATCCCTCCTCCCACCTTTCCCCTTTGGTAATAATAAATTATAAGATTTTATACTTCTCAGAAATGGGGGAGCTGAAAGAGAGGTATCATTTTCAATGGAAAAGCATTTAAAACAAGATTGAAGGTTTAACCAAGATTATTAGCTGTACATCCTTGGAAAGAAATCACTTCGTTTCTCTAATATTGACCTGACAAATAAGACAAACCTTTTCACTGAACTTGCTTATAAAAAGTGATGGAAATATCAAATGGAAGTGTTAAAAACATCTTATTTTACCCGAGCCTTATACACTGTTCTATGTTAACTACAGTTTGGCTCACACATCTGTTCATTGAGGTTACAATAGTCCTCATATTTCTGTTACTGATCCTCCAGAGTGGACCCCAACCAAGTGTCCCCCTGCCCAGTGTCATTGGGGCCAACAGATCGAGACTGAGTTTGGTTCACAAGCAAAGGAAACTTTATATTTTGATCAGAGAATGGAGAGGTGAGAGCATGCACTACCCCGTGGGCTGTGGGCTGGGCTGCTGTGTAGAGATCCTGTCAGAGTCAGTGGGAGGGAGGGAGGCGGCGGAGCTCTCGAGGGCCGGGTTGGCTGTAGCTCAGGCTCTATATCGTGGAGTCTGCACTGGGCCCCAGGAGCTGAGGTGTCGACCCAGCCATTCTGCACTAGGAAATCTGGTCTGAAGCGCCGGGTGTGGAACCTCTGCATGCGGGACCCTAGGAGCACGTGAAATTAGACAAAGCACAAGGATAAAAAAGGTTAGACTTGACTTTATTGCCCAGATTCTATTTTTATCTCCCAGGGATTTTTAATGGGCTTTGCTGGGGACAAACCCCTCCTCTGCCTTTTGTCCCGTTCCTCATTCTTGGAGTGCTGAGGGTGCAGACCCTTCTTCTGTAACTGCTGAGTGCTGAGTTGGGAGCCCTCATAACCCTGGGGCGAGGGTCAGAGCTTCTCCCCAGCAGCCTCCCGGTGACTGTTGATTGTCCCCAGGACCCCTGCTCCCTGCTCGTCCACCTGAGCACCAGCATTGGAAGTGTTATAGATTCTAATGACCTTTAAGGGTCCAGGAAGAGATGTGCAGAGACGCTGTGGGGGCCGGTTTCACCCCGCCCCACATTTGTTCGGCCACCTTAGGCTGACCGTCTCTGCCAGCCTAGATGCTCTGACCAGTAGTCTGCGCTTTCTTCAGTTAGGCCCCTGAATTAACGTACAAACAGCACCAGGTGTCAGAGCCCTGCCCGCTCAACTCCCAGACAGTCCAGAGGTCAGTGGTGACCAAGGACCATGATGGCTACTGAGTCAACAGCCTTTTGAAGTAACAGGAGTCCAGCCGGTCTTATTGGCCACCATCATCACGGTGTCTGTAGGCTTTTCTATGGTGACAGTGTGGTATACTGTTCCCCCGCCAAGATTATTAGCTCCCCTCTGGGTGCAGTAAGTCCTGCAAGCAGTAGTCTACTCTTTTGGGACACACTCTTGTTGTTTTATGAGAGAAACTCCAGGTCAAGTGATGTTCACACGAGTCGTCATGGTGCCCTGTTGCCCCCCGGTTATCTCTCTGGATGTTGGAGTTGGAGGGCCTCCTCACTCGAGGTCGGTGTGCCCACGGAGCGAACCCTGCAACTTCAGGGCATGGTTGGTGGTTAGGATCACCACGTGGGGTCCTTTTCCCTTAGGAGGGAGGTGGCCTTTTGGGCTGCTGATTTCCAGGTTTTTAGATACCGCCAGTATCTTGGCCAGATGTGGCAGTGGGCCAAGCCCCTTAGTGACCGATAGGTTATCCTACCTGGATGGCATTCTGCATTGTTCCATTTCAAGTGGTCCCAGTTTTTGCACTAATTCTCCAATGGCGATTCACCTTTCACCGGGAATGTAAAGGTCAAAGGGTTTAGCTAAATTAGGGAGTTCCAGGGCAAGGGTCTGAATTGACTGCTCTTTCCATTCTTGAAAGGCCACTTCTGGATTCTATTCAAAAGGATCATCATCTTTCCTTTCAGTGTTTCATATAGAGGCCTCAGCTAGTAGACTGTAGTTAGGGATCCAGAAAGCAGCAAACCCTGGCCTCCCCAGGAACCCCTAAGCTGTCTTCTAGTTTTAGAAAGGGGTAAGGCTGAAAATGGTTTCTTCCCTTTCCTGGGATGGGCTTCTCTGACCTTCTGTGAGAATGAAGCCCAGGCAGGTCACCGCAGTCTGTGATATTTGAGCTTTTTCTTGGACACTTCTATCCTTTATTGGCTTGGTAGTTCAGAGGCCTCCTTAGTAGGGCTGGCGGATCAGAATGTCGTCTGCATATTGAAGGAGGTTTCCTTTCCAGAGGTAGAACTTTTAGGTCTTTAGCTAAGCTTTCCCCAAAGAATGGTGTGGGAATTTTTGCACCCTTGGGGCCAGACGGCCCGGAAGTATTGTTTTAGTTGTATGTTGAGTCCTGCCACTCACAAGCCAAAATTTCTTGTGACTCTGGGACTAATGGAATACAAAAGAAGGCATCATTGAAGACTAATACAGAATACCATGTCCTGGGTGGTTGGTAGAATGACCAGCAGGGTGTAGGAATTAGGAGCAACTGGAGGTATATCCTTCGGTGGCTTCACTGACTGTCCTGACATCCTTTACCAGGTTCCCCAGCAGCCCATGGGGCTCTCGTGGTCAGACCAATCCCAGAATATGGAGCTCACCTGGGCAGGTACCCCACCCCCACCCCAGCCCACGGGGCTCTCGTGGTCAGGCCCCTCCCAGGATACAGAGCTCACCCTTGCAGGTACCGTGGCAGGGCTGGGCACACAGGAACCGTGCACATAGCCCTCATTGCAGATGCACCCCCAGCTCACCTGTCGCTCAGAGCTGACACAGAGCACCTCAGAGCAGGACTTGAACTAACAAACAGCAGCTGCGACAGGTCTGTGACCCTGGGCATCACTCCGTGAGGCCTCCCTCCACCTGGTCTTCCAGAGACTTCCACTGCACCCCGGGGCACCAGGCCTCTGTCTCCAACCACCACCCACCCCTCCTCTGCCTGACTCCTGGGTTCCTCTCATTAGGAGAGGGTTTTCTTGAAGTTGTCTCCCACTCATGGGGCCAGATAAATGATTAGAAAACAAGCCAAAGCTGCAGCCCCTTGTCTATCCTGACTCTCAGGAGCCCACACCTGTTCCTTGGACCTGGCGGTTCAGCAAGTTCCATTTTCTGCAACTGTGAGCCCCTGAGGGGTGATGATTGGCTGACCTGGGCAGCCTTACGTGCCGGCCAGCCCTCCCCAGGTGTGCCTGGGTTGGAGATCAATATAAATACCACTCCAGGCAGCAAGAGCCCCTGCAGCCGTGCCTGACGCCATTTTCTCTGCCTGTCAGCAGTCTCGGGGCTGGGCTGGTGGGAGGGAGTGAGAGGCCACGGCTTTGTGGGTGGCCCAGTGTGAGTGGGGCTCTGCTGGACTTTCTGCAGCAGTTGCCAGGCTGCCACCTGCTAAAGAAGAGGATGTGTCACCCATACCTGCTGCTGGAATTTCTCCCTGGGCAGAGGTGAGGAAGGAAAAAAGCAGTGGGGGCAGGGACAGGACGGGTATCTCAGGCAGGGAAAATGGAAATCTTCCAGAAGAGCACCCAGGGCCAGGACCATCCTGGCTGGCCTGCAGGCACCAAGTCGGCCGGCATGCTGTCACTCGTGTGGCTCTATGGCCCTTCCTCTAGGCTTTCAAGTCCTTGTATATATTCAGGTGTTTTACCTGGGACGGGTGGGAATAGTTCAGCAGCAACTGGCCTGGGGCTCAGCTCACGTTTACTCACAGATGCCTCGGCACGGTGCCCAGCTTTGCAATGAGGACGCTTGTTGCGTGGGGGCTGCTGGCTGAATGGGAGACGATTCCCCACCACTGACCAACTTCAGAATTGTTTACAACTGGAGCAAGTGCCCTGATACGGTTTTCCTCTGTGTAAACTGGTGGGTTCTGTGTTTTTTTTCTCTTTTCGTTTTTGGTTCAAGGTTATATTTTATTCCTCTTTTTTGTATTTACAGATATAATCATGGAAATAATTTATTAATATAAATACATGTATGTGCAGGGAATAATTGTTTTTCTGTTTTATTTTTTAAATTTTACTTCTTTTTAATTTTGAATTTTATTTTATATTTTTATACAGCAGGTTCTTATTGGTTATCTATTTTATACATATAAATGTATACATGCCAATCCCAGTCTCTCAACTCCTCCCACCACCACCCCCCCAACAGCTTTCCCCCCTTGTTGTCCATACGTTTGTTGTCTACATCTGTTGCTCTATTTATGCCTTGCAAAATGGTTAATCTTACAGTTTTTCTAGGTTCCACATATATGCATGAATATACAAGATTTGTTTTCTCTTTCTGACTTACTTCACTCTGTATGACAGTCTCTAGAATCCATCGAACGTCTCTACAAATGACCCAATTTCATTCCTTTTCATGGCTTAGTAATATTCCATTTTATATATGTACCACAGCTTATGCATTCGTCTGTCTGTGGGCATTTAGGTTGCTTCCATTACCTCGATATTGTAAATAGTGATGCAATGAACATTGCGGTGAATGACTCTTTTTGATTTATGGTTTTGTCTGGGTATATGTCCAGTACTGGGATTGCTGTATCATATGGTAATTCTATTGTTAGTTTCTTAGAAATTCCATATTGTTCTCCATAATGACTGTATCAATTTATATTCCCAACAATAGTGGAAGAGGGTTCCTTTTCTCCACACCCTTTCCAGCGTTTTTGTTTGTAGATTTTCATATGATGCCTATTCTACCAGGTGTGAGGTGATACCTCATTGTTGAATCCATTTCGTTGAGCAAGGGGTAGCTCTTGTCTTTACATATTTGGCTTAATGGACGGTATCTGTGCTAATTCAACTCTGCTTTATGCAGACCCCCAACTCACCTTCCCCCTTAAGCAGGCATAAGTTGGTTTTCTAAACTTGAGACCCTGTTCTGTTTTGTAATTCAGTTCATGTGTAGCCAAGTTCACATTCCGTGTATTAGTGATACTTATGATGTTTCTTTTCTGTGTGACTTATTTCACTTAGAATCATCGTGCCTCAATGCACTCATTATGCTGGTACGGGCCTGGTGACATAGATTTCATTGCTGAGTGGTATGTCTGTTGTACAGAAGTACCGCAACTTTCTTATCCCATTATTTGCTCTCTGGGATATTTAACTTTGTGCCGTAGAAGAGATTCCTGTAAAAAGAGCCGTCCCAATTTTGGGGTTGCTGTGTCTTTTGATATTAATTTCCCTAAGCTATAGGACCATAAGTGGAAGTGCCCTAGGCTCTGTTGCTTTGTTTTTTAGATGGTTCAGGAAACACCATACACGTCTCCCGAGTGTCTGTTGGCAATTTACATCCCGCCCATCAGCATAACAAGGCTCCCAGTTCTCCATGGCCTGTCCTGCCTTTCTGGGATTTTACACTTTATTCTGATGCCCTTTGACCGGGGGGAAGTGAGACTCATTGTAGTGCAGATTTCCTTTGCAAGCTTGCTTGGTTGGCCAAAAGGGCGTAATGCGTTTTTTACCTGAATATCTTCAGGAAAAAACGCATATGCCCTTTTGGCAAGTGCATCATGTGGACGTTCTGCCTCTTTTCCTATGCTTTCAATGCAATGCCAGTCTACCTCCTGAAATCGGTTTCCTGCAATTCTGCCCCGCTTTCAAGTCCTCTTGGCAGCCTTACTCAGTATATTTTTGGACGATAGCTGTCATTTATAACTCTGCAGGTTTGTGAATTACAGTGCCCCTGAGCTCCTTTCTTCAACTCGCTTTCTTGTGAGCTGGCCGCAACACCGCAGGATGGCTTCAGGCCCTAATCTGGTTCCGGCACGGCACGCTGAGCCTTTGGTTATTTCCTCTTCCTGGTGGGAAATGAGAGTTAAATTTGCCCGTCCAGACACCTCCAGCTAGTCTCTCATTGGTTCTCCCTATTCCTGTTCATCTTCCGCAGAAATTGCAAACTGGGCCAAACAGGAGGTTAAAGGCGCTGACTCTCCAAGTGGGGAGAGTGTTAGTAAAGCGTCTGGAATGTTGCACCCGAGTACCAGGGGAGGAAAACTGAGACATATTTGAACACGTCTCCCGATCACATGGTTGATCATACTCTGGGTTCCACATGCATGTTTTAGCTGAAGGAAGAATACCTTAAACCTGGAGAGTTGAGACCCGTGGAATGGGTACCATGCAATATGACTTCAAAAGGGGTCTTCATTTGCTCATCCGAAACCTATCCAATCCTGATCACTGCTGCGTTTATGCCCCTGTACAAACGCTTGATTCTCTTTTGGAGACATAGCAATCCATAGTGTTAAGATACTTACTAGTCAGGTACATTCTTAGGCGTTAATATGGGTGTTTGAGTCCATTTCGTTGAGCAAGGAGTAGCTCTTGTCTATTCCATATTTGGCTTAAGGAACTTTATCTGTGCTCGTTTCAATCTCTGGTTTTATGCAGCACCCCAACTCACCTTTCCCCTTAAGCAAGCGTAAGTTGGTTTTCTAAACTTGAGACACTGTTCTGTTTTGTAATTCAGTTCATGTGTAACCAAGTTTCTCATTCTGTGTATTCAGTGATAACGTAGATGTTTCTTTTCTGTGTGACTTATTTCAGTTCGAATCATCATACCTGAATCCACTCATTATGCTGCTACCGGGCCTGATGACATAGATTTCATTGCTGAGTGATATTGCATTTTACTTAAGTACCACAAGTTCTTTTATCCATTTTTCACTTTCTGCGATATTGAACTTGTACGTAAACGAGGTTCTTGTAAACAGAGGCGTCCCAAACTTTAGGGGTGGCTGTGTCTTTTTGATTTTAATTTCCTAAGCTCTAGGACATAAGTGGAAGTGCCCTAGGCTCTGTTGCTTTATTTTTTTAGATGTTTCAGGAAACACCATACACTTCTCTAGAGTGGCTGTTGGCAATTTTACAACATCCCGCCCATCAGCAATAATAAGGCTCTCCCAGTTCTCCATGGCCTGTCGTGCCTTTATGGATTTTAGCACTTTTTTCAGATGGCCCTTTTGACCGGGTGGAAGTGAGACTTCATTGTAGTGCAAGATTTCCTTTGCAAGCTTGCTTGGTTGGCCAAAAAAGTGGCGTATGCGTGTTTTCCTGAATAGTATTCAGTGAAAATAACGCATACGCCCTTTTTGGCCAAGGCGCATCATTGTGGACGTTCTGCCTCTTTTCCTATGCTTTCAATGCAATTCCAGTCTACCTCCTGAAATCGGTTTCCTGCAATTCTGCCCCGCTTTCAAGTCCTCTTGGCAGCCTTACTTCAGTCTATTTTTGGACGATAGCTGTCATTTATAACTCTGCAGGTTTGTGAATTACAGTGCCCCTGAGCTCCTTTCTTCAACTCGCTTTCTTGTGAGCTGGCCGCAACACCGCAGGATGGCTTCAGGCCCTAATCTGGTTCCGGCACGGCACGCTGAGCCTTTGGTTATTTCCTCTTCCTGGTGGGAAATGAGAGTTAAATTTGCCCGTCCAGACACCTCCAGCTAGTCTCTCATTGGTTCTCGCTATTCCTGTTCATCTTCCGCAGAAATTGCAAACTGGGCCAAACAGGAGGTTAAAGGGCTGACTCTCCAAGTGGGGAGAGTGTTAGTAAAGCGTCTGGAATGTTGCACCCGAGTACCAGGGGAGGAAAACTGAGACATATTTGAACACGTCTCCCGATCACATGGTTGATCATACTCTGGGTTCCACATGCATGTTTTAGCTGAAGGAAGAATACCTTAAACCTGGAGAGTTGAAACCCGTGGAATGGGTACCATGCAATATGACTTCAAAGGGTCTTCATTTGCTCACCGAACCTCTCCAATCCTATCACTGCTGCGTTTATGCCCCTGTACACATGCTTGATTCTCTTTCGGAGACATAGCAATCCATAGGTTTTAAGATACTTACTAGTCAGGTACATTCTTAGGCGTTTAATATGCGGTGTTGAGTCCATTTCGTTGAGCAAGGAGTAGCTCTTGTCTATTCCATATTTGGCTTAAGGAACTTTATCTGTGCTCATTTCAATCTCTGGTTTTATGCAGCACCCCAACTCACCTTTCCCCTTAAGCAAGCATAAGTTGGTTTTCTAAATTTGAGACCCTGTTCTGTTTTGGAATTCAGTTCCTGTGTAGCCAAGTTTACATTCCGTGTATTACTGATATCTTATGATGTTTCTTTTTCTGTGTGACTTATTTCAGTTAGAATCATCATACCTGAATCCACTCATTGTGCTGCTAAGGGCCTGATGACATAGATTTCATTGCTGAGTGATATTGCTTTGTAAGTAAATACCACAACTTCTTTATCCATTTTTCACTTTCTGCGATGTTGAACTTGTACTGTAAACGAGGTTCTTGTAAACAGAGGCGTCCCAAACTTTGGGGTGGCTGTGTCTTTTTGATTTTAATTTCCCTAAGCTATAGGACCATAAGTGGAAGTGCCCTAGGCTCTGTTGCTTTGTTTTTTAGATGTTTCAGGAAACACCATACACTTCTCCCGAGTGTCTGTTGGCAATTTACATCCCGCCCATCAGCATAACAAGGCTCCCAGTTCTCCATGGCCTGTCCTGCCTTTCTGGATTTTACACTTTTTTCAGATGGCCCTTTTGACCGGGGGAAGTGAGACTTCATTGTAGTGCAGATTTCCTTTGCAAGCTTGCTTGGTTGGCCAAAAAGGGCGTATGCGTTTTTTCCTGAATATATTCAGGAAAAAACGCATACGCCCTTTTTGGCCAAGTGCATCATTGTGGACGTTCTGCCTCTTTTCCTATGCTTTCAATGCAATTCCAGTCTACCTCCTGAAATCGGTTTCCTGCAATTCTGCCCCGCTTTCAAGTCCTCTTGGCAGCCTTACTTCAGTCTATTTTTGGACGATAGCTGTCATTTATAACTCTGCAGGTTTGTGAATTACAGTGCCCCTGAGCTCCTTTCTTCAACTCGCTTTCTTGTGAGCTGGCCGCAACACCGCAGGATGGCTTCAGGCCCTAATCTGGTTCCGGCACGGCACGCTGAGCCTTTGGTTATTTCCTCTTCCTGGTGGGAAATGAGAGTTAAATTTGCCCGTCCAGACACCTCCAGCTAGTCTCTCATTGGTTCTCGCTATTCCTGTTCATCTTCCGCAGAAATTGCAAACTGGGCCAAACAGGAGGTTAAAGGGACTGACTCTCCAAGTGGGGAGAGTGTTAGTAAAGCGTCTGGAATGTTGCACCCGAGTACCAGGGGAGGAAAACTGAGACATATTTGAACACGTCTCCCGATCACATGGTTGATCATACTCTGGGTTCCACATGCATGTTTTAGCTGAAGGAAGAATACCTTAAACCTGGAGAGTTGAAACCCGTGGAATGGGTACCATGCAATATGACTTCAAAGGGTCTTCATTTGCTCACCGAACCTCTCCAATCCTATCACTGCTGCGTTTATGCCCCTGTACACATGCTTGATTCTCTTTCGGAGACATAGCAATCCATAGGTTTTAAGATACTTACTAGTCAGGTACATTCTTAGGCGTTTAATATGCGGTGTTGAGTCCATTTCGTTGAGCAAGGAGTAGCTCTTGTCTATTCCATATTTGGCTTAAGGAACTTTATCTGTGCTCATTTCAATCTCTGGTTTTATGCAGCACCCCAACTCACCTTTCCCCTTAAGCAAGCATAAGTTGGTTTTCTAAATTTGAGACCCTGTTCTGTTCTGTAATTCAGTTCCTGTGTAGCCAAGTTTACATTCCGTGTATTACTGATATCTTATGATGTTTCTTTTTCTGTGTGACTTATTTCAGTTAGAATCATCATACCTGAATCCACTCATTGTGCTGCTAACGGCCTGATGACATAGATTTCATTGCTGAGTGATATTGCTTTGTAAGTAAATACCACAACTTCTTTATCCATTTTTCACTTTCTGCGATGTTGAACTTGTACTGTAAACGAGGTTCTTGTAAACAGAGGCGTCCCAAACTTTGGGGTGGCTGTGTCTTTTTGATTTTAATTTCCCTAAGCTATAGGACCATAAGTGGAAGTGCCCTAGGCTCTGTTGCTTTGTTTTTTAGATGTTTCAGGAAACACCATACACTTCTCCCGAGTGTCTGTTGGCAATTTACATCCCGCCCATCAGCATAACAAGGCTCCCAGTTCTCCATGGCCTGTCCTGCCTTTCTGGATTTTACACTTTTTTCAGATGGCCCTTTTGACCGGGGGGAAGTGAGACTTCATTGTAGTGCAGATTTCCTTTGCAAGCTTGCTTGGTTGGCCAAAAAGGGCGTATGCGTTTTTTCCTTAATATATTCAGGAAAAAACGCATACGCCCTTTTTGGCCAAGTGCATCATTGTGGACGTTCTGCCTCTTTTCCTATGCTTTCAATGCAATTCCAGTCTACCTCCTGAAATCGGTTTCCTGCAATTCTGCCCCGCTTTCAAGTCCTCTTGGCAGCCTTACTTCAGTCTATTTTTGGACGATAGCTGTCATTTATAACTCTGCAGGTTTGTGAATTACAGTGCCCCTGAGCTCCTTTCTTCAACTCGCTTTCTTGTGAGCTGGCCGCAACACCGCAGGATGGCTTCAGGCCCTAATCTGGTTCCGGCACGGCACGCTGAGCCTTTGGTTAATTCCTCTTCCTGGTGGGAAATGAGAGTTAAATTTGCCCGTCCAGACACCTCCAGCTAGTCTCTCATTGGTTCTCGCTATTCCTGTTCATCTTCCGCAGAAATTGCAAACTGGGCCAAACAGGAGGTTAAAGGCGCTGACTCTCCAAGTGGGGAGAGTGTTAGTAAAGCGTCTGGAATGTTGCACCCGAGTACCAGGGGAGGAAAACTGAGACATATTTGAACACGTCTCCCGATCACATGGTTGATCATACTCTGGGTTCCACATGCATGTTTTAGCTGAAGGAAGAATACCTTAAACCTGGGAGTTGAAACCCGTGGAATGGGTACCATGCAATATGACTTCAAAGGGTCTTCATTTGCTCACCGAACCTCTCCAATCCTATCACTGCTGCGTTTATGCCCCTGTACACATGCTTGATTCTCTTTCGGAGACATAGCAATCCATAGGTTTTAAGATACTTACTAGTCAGGTACATTCTTAGGCGTTTAATATGCGGTGTTGAGTCCATTTCGTTGAGCAAGGAGTAGCTCTTGTCTATTCCATATTTGGCTTAAGGAACTTTATCTGTGCTCATTTCAATCTCTGGTTTTATGCAGCACCCCAACTCACCTTTCCCCTTAAGCAAGCATAAGTTGGTTTTCTAAATTTGAGACCCTGTTCTGTTCTGTAATTCAGTTCCTGTGTAGCCAAGTTTACATTCCGTGTATTACTGATATCTTATGATGTTTCTTTTTCTGTGTGACTTATTTCAGTTAGAATCATCATACCTGAATCCACTCATTGTGCTGCTAAGGGCCTGATGACATAGATTTCATTGCTGAGTGATATTGCTTTGTAAGTAAATACCACAACTTCTTTATCCATTTTTCACTTTCTGCGATGTTGAACTTGTACTGTAAACGAGGTTCTTGTAAACAGAGGCGTCCCAAACTTTGGGGTGGCTGTGTCTTTTTGATTTTAATTTCCCTAAGCTATAGGACCATAAGTGGAAGTGCCCTAGGCTCTGTTGCTTTGTTTTTTAGATGTTTCAGGAAACACCATACACTTCTCCCGAGTGTCTGTTGGCAATTTACATCCCGCCCATCAGCATAACAAGGCTCCCAGTTCTCCATGGCCTGTCCTGCCTTTCTGGATTTTACACTTTTTTCAGATGGCCCTTTTGACCGGGGGAAGTGAGACTTCATTGTAGTGCAGATTTCCTTTGCAAGCTTGCTTGGTTGGCCAAAAAGGGCGTATGCGTTTTTTCCTGAATATATTCAGGAAAAAACGCATACGCCCTTTTTGGCCAAGTGCATCATTGTGGACGTTCTGCCTCTTTTCCTATGCTTTCAATGCAATTCCAGTCTACCTCCTGAAATCGGTTTCCTGCAATTCTGCCCCGCTTTCAAGTCCTCTTGGCAGCCTTACTTCAGTCTATTTTTGGACGATAGCTGTCATTTATAACTCTGCAGGTTTGTGAATTACAGTGCCCCTGAGCTCCTTTCTTCAACTCGCTTTCTTGTGAGCTGGCCGCAACACCGCAGGATGGCTTCAGGCCCTAATCTGGTTCCGGCACGGCACGCTGAGCCTTTGGTTATTTCCTCTTCCTGGTGGGAAATGAGAGTTAAATTTGCCCGTCCAGACACCTCCAGCTAGTCTCTCATTGGTTCTCGCTATTCCTGTTCATCTTCCGCAGAAATTGCAAACTGGGCCAAACAGGAGGTTAAAGGCGCTGACTCTCCAAGTGGGGAGAGTGTTAGTAAAGCGTCTGGAATGTTGCACCCGAGTACCAGGGGAGGAAAACTGAGACATATTTGAACACGTCTCCCGATCACATGGTTGATCATACTCTGGGTTCCACATGCATGTTTTAGCTGAAGGAAGAATACCTTAAACCTGGAGAGTTGAAACCCGTGGAATGGGTACCATGCAATATGACTTCAAAGGGTCTTCATTTGCTCACCGAACCTCTCCAATCCTATCACTGCTGCGTTTATGCCCCTGTACACATGCTTGATTCTCTTTCGGAGACATAGCAATCCATAGGTTTTAAGATACTTACTAGTCAGGTACATTCTTAGGCGTTTAATATGCGGTGTTGAGTCCATTTCGTTGAGCAAGGAGTAGCTCTTGTCTATTCCATATTTGGCTTAAGGAACTTTATCTGTGCTCATTTCAATCTCTGGTTTTATGCAGCACCCCAACTCACCTTTCCCCTTAAGCAAGCATAAGTTGGTTTTCTAAATTTGAGACCCTGTTCTGTTCTGTAATTCAGTTCCTGTGTAGCCAAGTTTACATTCCGTGTATTACTGATATCTTATGATGTTTCTTTTTCTGTGTGACTTATTTCAGTTAGAATCATCATACCTGAATCCACTCATTGTGCTGCTAAGGGCCTGATGACATAGATTTCATTGCTGAGTGATATTGCTTTGTAAGTAAATACCACAACTTCTTTATCCATTTTTCACTTTCTGCGATGTTGAACTTGTACTGTAAACGAGGTTCTTGTAAACAGAGGCGTCCCAAACTTTGGGGTGGCTGTGTCTTTTTGATTTTAATTTCCCTAAGCTATAGGACCATAAGTGGAAGTGCCCTAGGCTCTGTTGCTTTGTTTTTTAGATGTTTCAGGAAACACCATACACTTCTCCCGAGTGTCTGTTGGCAATTTACATCCCGCCCATCAGCATAACAAGGCTCCCAGTTCTCCATGGCCTGTCCTGCCTTTCTGGATTTTACACTTTTTTCAGATGGCCCTTTTGACCGGGGGGAAGTGAGACTTCATTGTAGTGCAGATTTCCTTTGCAAGCTTGCTTGGTTGGCCAAAAAGGGCGTATGCGTTTTTTCCTGAATATATTCAGGAAAAAACGCATACGCCCTTTTTGGCCAAGTGCATCATTGTGGACGTTCTGCCTCTTTTCCTATGCTTTCAATGCAATTCCAGTCTACCTCCTGAAATCGGTTTCCTGCAATTCTGCCCCGCTTTCAAGTCCTCTTGGCAGCCTTACTTCAGTCTATTTTTGGACGATAGCTGTCATTTATAACTCTGCAGGTTTGTGAATTACAGTGCCCCTGAGCTCCTTTCTTCAACTCGCTTTCTTGTGAGCTGGCCGCAACACCGCAGGATGGCTTCAGGCCCTAATCTGGTTCCGGCACGGCACGCTGAGCCTTTGGTTATTTCCTCTTCCTGGTGGGAAATGAGAGTTAAATTTGCCCGTCCAGACACCTCCAGCTAGTCTCTCATTGGTTCTCGCTATTCCTGTTCATCTTCCGCAGAAATTGCAAACTGGGCCAAACAGGAGGTTAAAGGCGCTGACTCTCCAAGTGGGGAGAGTGTTAGTAAAGCGTCTGGAATGTTGCACCCGAGTACCAGGGGAGGAAAACTGAGACATATTTGAACACGTCTCCCGATCACATGGTTGATCATACTCTGGGTTCCACATGCATGTTTTAGCTGAAGGAAGAATACCTTAAACCTGGAGAGTTGAAACCCGTGGAATGGGTACCATGCAATATGACTTCAAAGGGTCTTCATTTGCTCACCGAACCTCTCCAATCCTATCACTGCTGCGTTTATGCCCCTGTACACATGCTTGATTCTCTTTCGGAGACATAGCAATCCATAGGTTTTAAGATACTTACTAGTCAGGTACATTCTTAGGCGTTTAATATGCGGTGTTGAGTCCATTTCGTTGAGCAAGGAGTAGCTCTTGTCTATTCCATATTTGGCTTAAGGAACTTTATCTGTGCTCATTTCAATCTCTGGTTTTATGCAGCACCCCAACTCACCTTTCCCCTTAAGCAAGCATAAGTTGGTTTTCTAAATTTGAGACCCTGTTCTGTTCTGTAATTCAGTTCCTGTGTAGCCAAGTTTACATTCCGTGTATTACTGATATCTTATGATGTTTCTTTTTCTGTGTGACTTATTTCAGTTAGAATCATCATACCTGAATCCACTCATTGTGCTGCTAAGGGCCTGATGACATAGATTTCATTGCTGAGTGATATTGCTTTGTAAGTAAATACCACAACTTCTTTATCCATTTTTCACTTTCTGCGATGTTGAACTTGTACTGTAAACGAGGTTCTTGTAAACAGAGCCGTCCCAAACTTTGGGGTGGCTGTGTCTTTTTGATTTTAATTTCCCTAAGCTATAGGACCATAAGTGGAAGTGCCCTAGGCTCTGTTGCTTTGTTTTTTAGATGTTTCAGGAAACACCATACACTTCTCCCGAGTGTCTGTTGGCAATTTACATCCCGTCCATCAGCATAACAAGGCTCCCAGTTCTCCATGGCCTGTCCTGCCTTTCTGGATTTTACACTTTTTTCAGATGGCCCTTTTGACCGGGGGAAGTGAGACTTCATTGTAGTGCAGATTTCCTTTGCAAGCTTGCTTGGTTGGCCAAAAAGGGCGTATGCGTTTTTTCCTGAATATATTCAGGAAAAAACGCATACGCCCTTTTTGGCCAAGTGCATCATTGTGGACGTTCTGCCTCTTTTCCTATGCTTTCAATGCAATTCCAGTCTACCTCCTGAAATCGGTTTCCTGCAATTCTGCCCCGCTTTCAAGTCCTCTTGGCAGCCTTACTTCAGTCTATTTTTGGACGATAGCTGTCATTTATAACTCTGCAGGTTTGTGAATTACAGTGCCCCTGAGCTCCTTTCTTCAACTCGCTTTCTTGTGACCTGGCCGCAACACCGCAGGATGGCTTCAGGCCCTAATCTGGTTCCGGCACGGCACGCTGAGCCTTTGGTTATTTCCTCTTCCTGGTGGGAAATGAGAGTTAAATTTGCCCGTCCAGACACCTCCAGCTAGTCTCTCATTGGTTCTCGCTATTCCTGTTCATCTTCCGCAGAAATTGCAAACTGGGCCAAACAGGAGGTTAAAGGGCTGACTCTCCAAGTGGGGAGAGTGTTAGTAAAGCGTCTGGAATGTTGCACCCGAGTACCAGGGGAGGAAAACTGAGACATATTTGAACACGTCTCCCGTTCACATGGTTGATCATACTCTGGGTTCCACATGCATGTTTTAGCTGAAGGAAGAATACCTTAAACCTGGGAGTTGAAACCCGTGGAATGGGTACCATGCAATATGACTTCAAAGGGTCTTCATTTGCTCACCGAACCTCTCCAATCCTATCACTGCTGCGTTTATGCCCCTGTACACATGCTTGATTCTCTTTCGGAGACATAGCAATCCATAGGTTTTAAGATACTTACTAGTCAGGTACATTCTTAGGCGTTTAATATGCGGTGTTGAGTCCATTTCGTTGAGCAAGGAGTAGCTCTTGTCTATTCCATATTTGGCTTAAGGAACTTTATCTGTGCTCATTTCAATCTCTGGTTTTATGCAGCACCCCAACTCACCTTTCCCCTTAAGCAAGCATAAGTTGGTTTTCTAAATTTGAGACCCTGTTCTGTTCTGTAATTCAGTTCCTGTGTAGCCAAGTTTACATTCCGTGTATTACTGATATCTTATGATGTTTCTTTTTCTGTGTGACTTATTTCAGTTAGAATCATCATACCTGAATCCACTCATTGTGCTGCTAAGGGCCTGATGACATAGATTTCATTGCTGAGTGATATTGCTTTGTAAGTAAATACCACAACTTCTTTATCCATTTTTCACTTTCTGCGATGTTGAACTTGTACTGTAAACGAGGTTCTTGTAAACAGAGCCGTCCCAAACTTTGGGGTGGCTGTGTCTTTTTGATTTTAATTTCCCTAAGCTATAGGACCATAAGTGGAAGTGCCCTAGGCTCTGTTGCTTTGTTTTTTAGATGTTTCAGGAAACACCATACACTTCTCCCGAGTGTCTGTTGGCAATTTACATCCCGCCCATCAGCATAACAAGGCTCCCAGTTCTCCATGGCCTGTCCTGCCTTTCTGGATTTTACACTTTTTTCAGATGGCCCTTTTGACCGGGGGGAAGTGAGACTTCATTGTAGTGCAGATTTCCTTTGCAAGCTTGCTTGGTTGGCCAAAAAGGGCGTATGCGTTTTTTCCTGAATATATTCAGGAAAAAACGCATACGCCCTTTTTGGCCAAGTGCATCATTGTGGACGTTCTGCCTCTTTTCCTATGCTTTCAATGCAATTCCAGTCTACCTCCTGAAATCGGTTTCCTGCAATTCTGCCCCGCTTTCAAGTCCTCTTGGCAGCCTTACTTCAGTCTATTTTTGGACGATAGCTGTCATTTATAACTCTGCAGGTTTGTGAATTACAGTGCCCCTGAGCTCCTTTCTTCAACTCGCTTTCTTGTGAGCTGGCCGCAACACCGCAGGATGGCTTCAGGCCCTAATCTGGTTCCGGCACGGCACGCTGAGCCTTTGGTTAATTCCTCTTCCTGGTGGGAAATGAGAGTTAAATTTGCCCGTCCAGACACCTCCAGCTAGTCTCTCATTGGTTCTCGCTATTCCTGTTCATCTTCCGCAGAAATTGCAAACTGGGCCAAACAGGAGGTTAAAGGCGCTGACTCTCCAAGTGGGGAGAGTGTTAGTAAAGCGTCTGGAATGTTGCACCCGAGTACCAGGGGAGGAAAACTGAGACATATTTGAACACGTCTCCCGATCACATGGTTGATCATACTCTGGGTTCCACATGCATGTTTTAGCTGAAGGAAGAATACCTTAAACCTGGGAGTTGAAACCCGTGGAATGGGTACCATGCAATATGACTTCAAAGGGTCTTCATTTGCTCACCGAACCTCTCCAATCCTATCACTGCTGCGTTTATGCCCCTGTACACATGCTTGATTCTCTTTCGGAGACATAGCAATCCATAGGTTTTAAGATACTTACTAGTCAGGTACATTCTTAGGCGTTTAATATGCGGTGTTGAGTCCATTTCGTTGAGCAAGGAGTAGCTCTTGTCTATTCCATATTTGGCTTAAGGAACTTTATCTGTGCTCATTTCAATCTCTGGTTTTATGCAGCACCCCAACTCACCTTTCCCCTTAAGCAAGCATAAGTTGGTTTTCTAAATTTGAGACCCTGTTCTGTTCTGTAATTCAGTTCCTGTGTAGCCAAGTTTACATTCCGTGTATTACTGATATCTTATGATGTTTCTTTTTCTGTGTGACTTATTTCAGTTAGAATCATCATACCTGAATCCACTCATTGTGCTGCTAAGGGCCTGATGACATAGATTTCATTGCTGAGTGATATTGCTTTGTAAGTAAATACCACAACTTCTTTATCCATTTTTCACTTTCTGCGATGTTGAACTTGTACTGTAAACGAGGTTCTTGTAAACAGAGGCGTTCCAAACTTTGGGGTGGCTGTGTCTTTTTGATTTTAATTTCCCTAAGCTATAGGACCATAAGTGGAAGTGCCCTAGGCTCTGTTGCTTTGTTTTTTAGATGTTTCAGGAAACACCATACACTTCTCCCGAGTGTCTGTTGGCAATTTACATCCCGCCCATCAGCATAACAAGGCTCCCAGTTCTCCATGGCCTGTCCTGCCTTTCTGGATTTTACACTTTTTTCAGATGGCCCTTTTGACCGGGGGGAAGTGAGACTTCATTGTAGTGCAGATTTCCTTTGCAAGCTTGCTTGGTTGGCCAAAAAGGGCGTATGCGTTTTTTCCTGAATATATTCAGGAAAAAACGCATACGCCCTTTTTGGCCAAGTGCATCATTGTGGACGTTCTGCCTCTTTTCCTATGCTTTCAATGCAATTCCAGTCTACCTCCTGAAATCGGTTTCCTGCAATTCTGCCCCGCTTTCAAGTCCTCTTGGCAGCCTTACTTCAGTCTATTTTTGGACGATAGCTGTCATTTATAACTCTGCAGGTTTGTGAATTACAGTGCCCCTGAGCTCCTTTCTTCAACTCGCTTTCTTGTGACCTGGCCGCAACACCGCAGGATGGCTTCAGGCCCTAATCTGGTTCCGGCACGGCACGCTGAGCCTTTGGTTAATTCCTCTTCCTGGTGGGAAATGAGAGTTAAATTTGCCCGTCCAGACACCTCCAGCTAGTCTCTCATTGGTTCTCGCTATTCCTGTTCATCTTCCGCAGAAATTGCAAACTGGGCCAAACAGGAGGTTAAAGGCGCTGACTCTCCAAGTGGGGAGAGTGTTAGTAAAGCGTCTGGAATGTTGCACCCGAGTACCAGGGGAGGAAAACTGAGACATATTTGAACACGTCTCCCGTTCACATGGTTGATCATACTCTGGGTTCCACATGCATGTTTTAGCTGAAGGAAGAATACCTTAAACCTGGAGAGTTGAAACCCGTGGAATGGGTACCATGCAATATGACTTCAAAGGGTCTTCATTTGCTCACCGAACCTCTCCAATCCTATCACTGCTGCGTTTATGCCCCTGTACACATGCTTGATTCTCTTTCGGAGACATAGCAATCCATAGGTTTTAAGATACTTACTAGTCAGGTACATTCTTAGGCGTTTAATATGCGGTGTTGAGTCCATTTCGTTGAGCAAGGAGTAGCTCTTGTCTATTCCATATTTGGCTTAAGGAACTTTATCTGTGCTCATTTCAATCTCTGGTTTTATGCAGCACCCCAACTCACCTTTCCCCTTAAGCAAGCATAAGTTGGTTTTCTAAATTTGAGACCCTGTTCTGTTCTGTAATTCAGTTCCTGTGTAGCCAAGTTTACATTCCGTGTATTACTGATATCTTATGATGTTTCTTTTTCTGTGTGACTTATTTCAGTTAGAATCATCATACCTGAATCCACTCATTGTGCTGCTAAGGGCCTGATGACATAGATTTCATTGCTGAGTGATATTGCTTTGTAAGTAAATACCACAACTTCTTTATCCATTTTTCACTTTCTGCGATGTTGAACTTGTACTGTAAACGAGGTTCTTGTAAACAGAGGCGTCCCAAACTTTGGGGTGGCTGTGTCTTTTTGATTTTAATTTCCCTAAGCTATAGGACCATAAGTGGAAGTGCCCTAGGCTCTGTTGCTTTGTTTTTTAGATGTTTCAGGAAACACCATACACTTCTCCCGAGTGTCTGTTGGCAATTTACATCCCGCCCATCAGCATAACAAGGCTCCCAGTTCTCCATGGCCTGTCCTGCCTTTCTGGATTTTACACTTTTTTCAGATGGCCCTTTTGACCGGGGGGAAGTGAGACTTCATTGTAGTGCAGATTTCCTTTGCAAGCTTGCTTGGTTGGCCAAAAAGGGCGTATGCGTTTTTTCCTGAATATATTCAGGAAAAAACGCATACGCCCTTTTTGGCCAAGTGCATCATTGTGGACGTTCTGCCTCTTTTCCTATGCTTTCAATGCAATTCCAGTCTACCTCCTGAAATCGGTTTCCTGCAATTCTGCCCCGCTTTCAAGTCCTCTTGGCAGCCTTACTTCAGTCTATTTTTGGACGATAGCTGTCATTTATAACTCTGCAGGTTTGTGAATTACAGTGCCCCTGAGCTCCTTTCTTCAACTCGCTTTCTTTTGAGCTGGCCGCAACACCGCAGGATGGCTTCAGGCCCTAATCTGGTTCCGGCACGGCACGCTGAGCCTTTGGTTAATTCCTCTTCCTGGTGGGAAATGAGAGTTAAATTTGCCCGTCCAGACACCTCCAGCTAGTCTCTCATTGGTTCTCGCTATTCCTGTTCATCTTCCGCAGAAATTGCAAACTGGGCCAAACAGGAGGTTAAAGGGCTGACTCTCCAAGTGGGGAGAGTGTTAGTAAAGCGTCTGGAATGTTGCACCCGAGTACCAGGGGAGGAAAACTGAGACATATTTGAACACGTCTCCCGATCACATGGTTGATCATACTCTGGGTTCCACATGCATGTTTTAGCTGAAGGAAGAATACCTTAAACCTGGAGAGTTGAAACCCGTGGAATGGGTACCATGCAATATGACTTCAAAGGGTCTTCATTTGCTCACCGAACCTCTCCAATCCTATCACTGCTGCGTTTATGCCCCTGTACACATGTTTGATTCTCTTTCGGAGACATAGCAATCCATAGGTTTTAAGATACTTACTAGTCAGGTACATTCTTAGGCGTTTAATATGCGGTGTTGAGTCCATTTCGTTGAGCAAGGAGTAGCTCTTGTCTATTCCATATTTGGCTTAAGGAACTTTATCTGTGCTCATTTCAATCTCTGGTTTTATGCAGCACCCCAACTCACCTTTCCCCTTAAGCAAGCATAAGTTGGTTTTCTAAATTTGAGACCCTGTTCTGTTCTGTAATTCAGTTCCTGTGTAGCCAAGTTTACATTCCGTGTATTACTGATATCTTATGATGTTTCTTTTTCTGTGTGACTTATTTCAGTTAGAATCATCATACCTGAATCCACTCATTGTGCTGCTAAGGGCCTGATGACATAGATTTCATTGCTGAGTGATATTGCTTTGTAAGTAAATACCACAACTTCTTTATCCATTTTTCACTTTCTGCGATGTTGAACTTGTACTGTAAACGAGGTTCTTGTAAACAGAGCGTCCCAAACTTTGGGGTGGCTGTGTCTTTTTGATTTTAATTTCCCTAAGCTATAGGACCATAAGTGGAAGTGCCCTAGGCTCTGTTGCTTTGTTTTTTAGATGTTTCAGGAAACACCATACACTTCTCCCGAGTGTCTGTTGGCAATTTACATCCCGCCCATCAGCATAACAAGGCTCCCAGTTCTCCATGGCCTGTCCTGCCTTTCTGGATTTTACACTTTTTTCAGATGGCCCTTTTGACCGGGGGGAAGTGAGACTTCATTGTAGTGCAGATTTCCTTTGCAAGCTTGCTTGGTTGGCCAAAAAGGGCGTATGCGTTTTTTCCTGAATATATTCAGGAAAAAACGCATACGCCCTTTTTGGCCAAGTGCATCATTGTGGACGTTCTGCCTCTTTTCCTATGCTTTCAATGCAATTCCAGTCTACCTCCTGAAATCGGTTTCCTGCAATTCTGCCCCGCTTTCAAGTCCTCTTGGCAGCCTTACTTCAGTCTATTTTTGGACGATAGCTGTCATTTATAACTCTGCAGGTTTGTGAATTACAGTGCCCCTGAGCTCCTTTCTTCAACTCGCTTTCTTGTGAGCTGGCCGCAACACCGCAGGATGGCTTCAGGCCCTAATCTGGTTCCGGCACGGCACGCTGAGCCTTTGGTTATTTCCTCTTCCTGGTGGGAAATGAGAGTTAAATTTGCCCGTCCAGACACCTCCAGCTAGTCTCTCATTGGTTCTCGCTATTCCTGTTCATCTTCCGCAGAAATTGCAAACTGGGCCAAACAGGAGGTTAAAGGCGCTGACTCTCCAAGTGGGGAGAGTGTTAGTAAAGCGTCTGGAATGTTGCACCCGAGTACCAGGGGAGGAAAACTGAGACATATTTGAACACGTCTCCCGATCACATGGTTGATCATACTCTGGGTTCCACATGCATGTTTTAGCTGAAGGAAGAATACCTTAAACCTGGGAGTTGAGACCCGTGGAATGGGTACCATGCAATATGACTTCAAAGGGTCTTCATTTGCTCACCGAACCTCTCCAATCCTATCACTGCTGCGTTTATGCCCCTGTACACATGCTTGATTCTCTTTCGGAGACATAGCAATCCATAGGTTTTAAGATACTTACTAGTCAGGTACATTCTTAGGCGTTTAATATGCGGTGTTGAGTCCATTTCGTTGAGCAAGGAGTAGCTCTTGTCTATTCCATATTTGGCTTAAGGAACTTTATCTGTGCTCATTTCAATCTCTGGTTTTATGCAGCACCCCAACTCACCTTTCCCCTTAAGCAAGCATAAGTTGGTTTTCTAAATTTGAGACCCTGTTCTGTTCTGTAATTCAGTTCCTGTGTAGCCAAGTTTACATTCCGTGTATTACTGATATCTTATGATGTTTCTTTTTCTGTGTGACTTATTTCAGTTAGAATCATCATACCTGAATCCACTCATTGTGCTGCTAAGGGCCTGATGACATAGATTTCATTGCTGAGTGATATTGCTTTGTAAGTAAATACCACAACTTCTTTATCCATTTTTCACTTTCTGCGATGTTGAACTTGTACTGTAAACGAGGTTCTTGTAAACAGAGGCGTCCCAAACTTTGGGGTGGCTGTGTCTTTTTGATTTTAATTTCCCTAAGCTATAGGACCATAAGTGGAAGTGCCCTAGGCTCTGTTGCTTTGTTTTTTAGATGTTTCAGGAAACACCATACACTTCTCCCGAGTGTCTGTTGGCAATTTACATCCCGCCCATCAGCATAACAAGGCTCCCAGTTCTCCATGGCCTGTCCTGCCTTTCTGGATTTTACACTTTTTTCAGATGGCCCTTTTGACCGGGGGGAAGTGAGACTTCATTGTAGTGCAGATTTCCTTTGCAAGCTTGCTTGGTTGGCCAAAAAGGGCGTATGCGTTTTTTCCTGAATATATTCAGGAAAAAACGCATACGCCCTTTTTGGCCAAGTGCATCATTGTGGACGTTCTGCCTCTTTTCCTATGCTTTCAATGCAATTCCAGTCTACCTCCTGAAATCGGTTTCCTGCAATTCTGCCCCGCTTTCAAGTCCTCTTGGCAGCCTTACTTCAGTCTATTTTTGGACGATAGCTGTCATTTATAACTCTGCAGGTTTGTGAATTACAGTGCCCCTGAGCTCCTTTCTTCAACTCGCTTTCTTGTGACCTGGCCGCAACACCGCAGGATGGCTTCAGGCCCTAATCTGGTTCCGGCACGGCACGCTGAGCCTTTGGTTATTTCCTCTTCCTGGTGGGAAATGAGAGTTAAATTTGCCCGTCCAGACACCTCCAGCTAGTCTCTCATTGGTTCTCGCTATTCCTGTTCATCTTCCGCAGAAATTGCAAACTGGGCCAAACAGGAGGTTAAAGGGCTGACTCTCCAAGTGGGGAGAGTGTTAGTAAAGCGTCTGGAATGTTGCACCCGAGTACCAGGGGAGGAAAACTGAGACATATTTGAACACGTCTCCCGATCACATGGTTGATCATACTCTGGGTTCCACATGCATGTTTTAGCTGAAGGAAGAATACCTTAAACCTGGGTAGTTGAAACCCGTGGAATGGGTACCATGCAATATGACTTCAAAGGGTCTTCATTTGCTCACCGAACCTCTCCAATCCTATCACTGCTGCGTTTATGCCCCTGTACACATGCTTGATTCTCTTTCGGAGACATAGCAATCCATAGGTTTTAAGATACTTACTAGTCAGGTACATTCTTAGGCGTTTAATATGCGGTGTTGAGTCCATTTCGTTGAGCAAGGAGTAGCTCTTGTCTATTCCATATTTGGCTTAAGGAACTTTATCTGTGCTCATTTCAATCTCTGGTTTTATGCAGCACCCCAACTCACCTTTCCCCTTAAGCAAGCATAAGTTGGTTTTCTAAATTTGAGACCCTGTTCTGTTCTGTAATTCAGTTCCTGTGTAGCCAAGTTTACATTCCGTGTATTACTGATATCTTATGATGTTTCTTTTTCTGTGTGACTTATTTCAGTTAGAATCATCATACCTGAATCCACTCATTGTGCTGCTAAGGGCCTGATGACATAGATTTCATTGCTGAGTGATATTGCTTTGTAAGTAAATACCACAACTTCTTTATCCATTTTTCACTTTCTGCGATGTTGAACTTGTACTGTAAACGAGGTTCTTGTAAACAGAGGCGTCCCAAACTTTGGGGTGGCTGTGTCTTTTTGATTTTAATTTCCCTAAGCTATAGGACCATAAGTGGAAGTGCCCTAGGCTCTGTTGCTTTGTTTTTTAGATGTTTCAGGAAACACCATACACTTCTCCCGAGTGTCTGTTGGCAATTTACATCCCGCCCATCAGCATAACAAGGCTCCCAGTTCTCCATGGCCTGTCCTGCCTTTCTGGATTTTACACTTTTTTCAGATGGCCCTTTTGACCGGGGGAAGTGAGACTTCATTGTAGTGCAGATTTCCTTTGCAAGCTTGCTTGGTTGGCCAAAAAGGGCGTATGCGTTTTTTCCTGAATATATTCAGGAAAAAACGCATACGCCCTTTTTGGCCAAGTGCATCATTGTGGACGTTCTGCCTCTTTTCCTATGCTTTCAATGCAATTCCAGTCTACCTCCTGAAATCGGTTTCCTGCAATTCTGCCCCGCTTTCAAGTCCTCTTGGCAGCCTTACTTCAGTCTATTTTTGGACGATAGCTGTCATTTATAAGTCTGCAGGTTTGTGAATTACAGTGCCCCTGAGCTCCTTTCTTCAACTCGCTTTCTTGTGAGCTGGCCGCAACACCGCAGGATGGCTTCAGGCCCTAATCTGGTTCCGGCACGGCACGCTGAGCCTTTGGTTATTTCCTCTTCCTGGTGGGAAATGAGAGTTAAATTTGCCCGTCCAGACACCTCCAGCTAGTCTCTCATTGGTTCTCGCTATTCCTGTTCATCTTCCGCAGAAATTGCAAACTGGGCCAAACAGGAGGTTAAAGGGCTGACTCTCCAAGTGGGGAGAGTGTTAGTAAAGCGTCTGGAATGTTGCACCCGAGTACCAGGGGAGGAAAACTGAGACATATTTGAACACGTCTCCCGTTCACATGGTTGATCATACTCTGGGTTCCACATGCATGTTTTAGCTGAAGGAAGAATACCTTAAACCTGGGAGTTGAAACCCGTGGAATGGGTACCATGCAATATGACTTCAAAGGGTCTTCATTTGCTCACCGAACCTCTCCAATCCTATCACTGCTGCGTTTATGCCCCTGTACACATGCTTGATTCTCTTTCGGAGACATAGCAATCCATAGGTTTAAGATACTTACTAGTCAGGTACATTCTTAGGCGTTTAATATGCGGTGTTGAGTCCATTTCGTTGAGCAAGGAGTAGCTCTTGTCTATTCCATATTTGGCTTAAGGAACTTTATCTGTGCTCATTTCAATCTCTGGTTTTATGCAGCACCCCAACTCACCTTTCCTCTTAAGCAAGCATAAGTTGGTTTTCTAAATTTGAGACCCTGTTCTGTTCTGTAATTCAGTTCCTGTGTAGCCAAGTTTACATTCCGTGTATTACTGATATCTTATGATGTTTCTTTTTCTGTGTGACTTATTTCAGTTAGAATCATCATACCTGAATCCACTCATTGTGCTGCTAAGGGCCTGATGACACAGATTTCATTGCTGAGTGATATTGCTTTGTTTTTTAGATGTTTCAGGAAACACCATACACTTCTCCCGAGTGTCTGTTTGCAATTTACATCCCGCCCATCAGCATAACAAGGCTCCCAGTTCTCCC
>NW_022983373.1:0-39703 GCF_011762595.2 Tursiops truncatus
CAGGGACAGGTCCATCAGCAGTGGCTCCAGAAGATCGCATGACGAATTCAGCTCCTGACGCGAGACGGCAGGGCAGGGCTCACACAAGCTGACGACAACAGGAGCACGGGGGGCACGTTACTGAGCATTAGTGCCCTCTGATGTCTCCTCCACTTGGCCCTTTTCCTCTTAAACCAAGCCTTCAAGCAGAGAGAAAAAGAGATTGATTAGTATATTGAGCATTTCATGTCAGACATGAAAAATTGCAGCAGGGAGCTCTCGGTGCCTTGAAGATTTGAAAGTGCATCAGGAGAAGCTATTTCCTTCTTGCTAAAGTATCTTAGGATATGTAGCTGAAGGCGCTCCCTTCAGCCGCCCTCCCCCTAAGAGCGAGCACCGACTATGTGCCAGGCTCTGGATTGGCATATGGCTTTGTCTCTCCCTCCCCTTTTCTATTATTTCCCCACTCTTACACGCAGGTGGAGCTGACCAACTGCACTCTGTCCCTGCTGTTATTACTGTGCCTGGGAGGTCTGCGTCCTGACAACTGACCGTCAGCTCCAGCTGCCACTAATCCCTACTCATTGGGCAGGTGTCACCTTAGTTATGGGGGAAGTTGAGCATAGGAAAAAGTGGGTGCCTTTTAAAATCATACTGAGGGGAACGGTCCCCATTTTGAAAAACCCATCTTTGGTTACAGTAAATAATCAATAGGAGTGGGTTGGATTTTTAAACAAAGCTTTCCCCAAGGATGACTAAAAAGGGTCATTCATCCTCTGGAGCCTTGGGATGGTTATAAAGAAGGAGATGGTATTGTGAGGGAGGTTTGGTCATGGGGGGCCCAGGGACTTTGTGGCTTGTCTTGCTGGACACCGGCGGAACTGAAGCCCTGGACACTGCCTTAATATTAGACTATAGGGGTAACGAATGCTTAGACGAACTCAGCCCAAATTTACTAAAACTCTTAAAATCTTTGCCCAGACAAGAGTTTGGGGGAAAAGAGGCATACCATTGTCACCTCTGTCAATTCTGCACTCTCCAACCTGCCCCACCCTCCAAACCTTCCTGGCTCAGGACCAGGTCAGCTCACTCCGCTCTGGCTACAGTTGCAGGGCCTTGGAGCAGAGCCTCTGGTGCCCAGCAAGGTTGCGCCCTCTAGGAGCTGCTAATCAACCAGGAGATCCCCATCCTGTCCCTCATGCTTAAGTCAAGAGGGTGCAACCTGCATTTTAGGAAGACAGCCGACAACCACGTGAGTGAGGGGTCACAAAACGGCTCCCCCCTAAATATCTGCCAACTATTAACAACTGAAAGTAAAACCTGTCCTGTGGACTCCACTGCTCCCTCAGCATCTCAGTTAATGGAATTGTGCCATATTTAGTATTTTTGGATGTTTCCACGGCAAATTTTACATGAGACCAAGGGCCTCCTCTCTCTGTCGCCCCATCTTCCCTCTCCCATCTTAGTATTTGGGTCCTTCTGCTGCATGAATATGTAGTCGAGAAAAGCCAGTGTAATAGAGCTCATTTTGGGGGGTTCGAGCGTACCAATGGTCAAATCTGCATAAATATAGGCAATGTGCAAAGCTGGCTATGTGAGGTTCAGGCTGACACTACTTCCATATTTCCAATACTGGTTTCATAAAACAGCTCCTACTGTCCTTGCAGACCAAGGGAGGGTGTCCATTAAATGTTTCTTTGGGACGCTCATGCTGTAGAGTTTGGAAATAGATGAAAACATTCTCCCGTCTTCTTCATTTGTTTCTTGTTGCTCCTTTTCCCTTCAGAACTCCATTAAGAGACCACTACGTAAACCCAGGAGAAGCAAGCCACCAAAACTTCAGTTTCTCTTTTCCTCTGAGCTTGCTTTGCCTGCTTGAGAAAGCAGAGGCCTGCGCCTCCCAAGCCCTGGCCAGACCTGACTGTGAGCCCAGCCCGTGGCCTTAGGCCGCCAGCACTGCTTTCCAGACCCCACCACCAGCTCTGCAGCCCGTGTCCATCACTGCCCTCACACACGCTCTCTGCAGCAAAGCTAGTGAACCCATCCTGATTCTTCTTTCCTTCCTTCCTTCTTTCTTCCTTTCTATCAATCTTGTGTTTTAAAAAATATTCCTCTTCCACAACAAGCGAAGCCACTGCCCTGAGAAGACCGCGCACCACAACGAAGAGTAACCCCGGCTCTCCTCAACTAGAGAAGAGCCCACGCACAGCAACGAAGACCCAACGCAGCCAATATAAATAAATAAATATATTAAATATATATATATATGTAATATATATATATATATACTCCTTTGATACAACTTACTGTGTTCTATGGACAAATAATCAGCTTCTGTGCCATGAGCTACCAACTAGTAACCACTACCTGAATGAATGAGCAAGTATTTCAAATTAACACAGGTAAGCGACTAGCTGAGAGCCAACCACTGACCATCACAAACAAATTCTTCGAAACCAATCCCTCATAATAGTATGAAAACGGAAGAAAAGAATTCTTAGACATTAGAAATTGCTGAAAATAATATTCACTGATACATTCGGTAGTTTCATAATGTTGAATTTACGCAGTATCTCCAAGACACATATCGATAGTATCCAATTATTCTCAAACCCGTCCACCTTTTGAGGTCAGTGGAAATTTATTCAAATTTGTTCTTTTTGTTTGTTTTATTGTTTTATATGTTTAGACAAATTCCTAAGGTTGCAAACCTTTCCCCCCTCTCCATCATACTGCACAACCTACTATGTTAGCAATGTTTTCAGGCTGCACATCAAAAAATTTCAGAAAATTAAAATTTACGGCTGAAACTCTCTACACTGCTCTACCAAACACATAAAAACAACAGCAAGAGGACCAGGCACTTGGAATTTTAAGCTATTCGCCTCCCCATCAGTCTCACCTAAACTAAACATATATTAGTTGCTCACATGTTGTGTTCCGAGGTGAGTTATTTATTCCCTTACCCAATTGCCTGAATACTTGTAAATTCACTCCTTATACAAAGAGCTTAGGCCTGGCTTTAAAACTTTTAAATAATTTAGTATACTTGAACCCTCTTCTAACCCAGCTATTTGGTGCATTAATTTGAATAACTGCCAAGTCAGAATCAGCCCCAACATGATTCCACAGAGACTTGTCCCCTAAGGGATACCAGTTTTGGAAGGAGTTTAACTTTACTGAAGATACATATATTCTGGCCCCAAAGCCCCAGAAGTCCAAACCTTATTTCCAAAACATCGACAAGTGTACAAAAACACACCAACTTGAGAATGTCTAGGACAAGGTATCCAATTCCTAAAGCAGGTTTTAGATTGGCTGCCGTGCCAAGTTGCTTTTTTCAGGTTTACTGACCCACACACTGGCTTCAGTCACTCCCAGGCGTCTTGCAAGCTCCTTTCTGAGGGGAAAAATGTTGAAAATATTCAGCACTTGACATTATGGATGAAACAAAATATACAATGCACATTTTATGCTATGTTAAAATGTTTATTCAGAGAGTAGCCAAGATGATGACATAGGAAAAACCCCGAGCTTACCTCCTTCCATGGGTACACCAAAATTACCGCTATTTACAGAGCAACTTTTTTTTTTTTTTTTTGCGGTACGCAGGCCTCTCACTGTTGTGGCCTCTCCCGTTGTGGAGCACAGGCTCCGGACGCGCAGGCTCAGCGCTCATGGCTCACGGGCCCAGCCGCTCCGCGGCATGTGGGATCTTCCCGGACCGCGGCACGAACCCGTGTCCCCTGCATCGGCAGGCGGACACTCAACCACTGCGCCACCAGGGAAGCCTACAGAGCAACTATTGATGAGAATGACCTGAAGACTAGCAGACAAGAGCTTCCACAACTACAGATATAAAGAAGGAAACACAATGAGATGGATAGGAAGGGCCGAGATGTGGTATAGTCAAGACCACACCCCAGGTTGGCGACCCATAAATGGGAGGATAATTACAATTGCAGAGGTTCTCCCCAAGAAGCAAGGGGTCCAAGCACATTAGATATACGAACTGGGAGAAAATATTTGCACACCATGCAACTGACAAGGGCTTAATTTCCAAAATATGCCAATAGCTCATACAACTCAATAACAAAAAAACAAACAACGCACTCAAAAAATGGGCAGAAGACCTAAATAGACATTTCTCCAAAGAAGACATACAGATGGCCAACAGGCACATGAAAAGATGCTCAACATCACTAATCCCATATCTGGGCATATACCTGAAAAAGATGAAAGCTCTAATTCGAAAAGATACATGCACCCCAATGTTCAGAGCAGCACTGTTTACAATAACTAAGATGTGGAAGCAACCTAAGTGTCCATCAACAGATGAATGGATAAGGACGATGTGGTATATATATACAATGGAATATTACTCAGCCATAAAAAGGTATGAAATCCTGCCATTTGTAACAACATGGACGGACTTAGAGAGTACTATCCTAAGTGAAGTAAGTCAGACAGAGAAAGACAAATATTACATGATATCACTTATATGTGGAATCTAAAAAACAGAACAAGTGAACTTATTTACAAAACAAAAACAGATTCACAGACATAAAAAACAAACTTATGGTTACCAAGGGGGGGATAAATTGGGAGCACAGGATTAACAGATGCACACTACCATAGATACCAGATAAACCACAAGGATTTATTGTATAGCAACAGGGAACTCTATTCAATATCTTGTAATAAAATATAATGGAAAAGAATAAGAAAAAAGAATATAGATATATACATATATACGTATAATCTAATGCACTGCTATATATAAACCTCATGGTAACCACAAACCAAAAATCTATAATAGATACACACACACAGAAAGAGAAAGGAATCCAAACATAACACTAAAGATAGTCATCAAATCACAAGGGAAGAGAGCAAAAGAAGAAGGAACAAAAAAGAAGTCCAAAAACAATTAGCAAAATGGCAGTAATTACATACCTACCAATAATTACTTTAAATATAAATGGAATAAATGCTCCAATCAAACGACAAAGAGTGGCTGAATGGATACAAAAACAAGACCCACATACATGCTGCCTACAAGAGATGCACTTCAGATCTAAAGACTCAGACAGAAAGTGAAGGGATGGAAAAAGGTATTCCATGCAAATGGAAATCAAAATAAAGCTGGAGTAGCATTTCTCATATGAGACAAAATACACTTTATAATAAAGACTATTACAAGAGACAAAGAAGGACACTACATAATGATCAAGGGATCGACCCAAGAAGAAGATATAACAACTGTAAATATTTAAGCACCCAACATAGGAGCACCTCAATACATAAGGCAAAGGCTAACAGCCATAAAAGGGGAAATCGACGGTAACGCAATCATAGTAGGGGACTTAACACCCCACTTTCACCAATGGGCAGATCATCTAAAATGAAGATAAATAAGGAAACACAAGCTTTAAATGATACATTAAACAAGATGGACTTAATTGATATTTATAGGACATTCCATCCAAAACAACAGAATACACATTCTTCTCAAGTACTCATGGAACATTCTCCAGGATAGATCATATCTTGGATCACAAATCAAGCCTTGGTAAATTTAAGAAAATTGAAATCATATCAAGTATCTTTTCCAACCACCACGCTATGAAACTAGATATCAATTACAGGAAAAGATCTGTAAAAAATACAAACACATGGAGGCTAAACAATACACCACTTAATAACCAAGTGATCACTGAAGAAATCAAAGAGGAAATCAAAAAATACCTAGAAGCAAATGACAATGGAGACACGATGACCCAAAACCTATGGGATGCAGCAAAAGCAGTTCTAAGAGGGAAGTTTATAGCAATACAATCCTACCTTAAGGAACAGGAAACATCTCAAATAAACAACCTAACCTTGCACCTAAAGCAATTAGAGAAAGAAGTACAAAAAACCCCCAAGGTTAGCAGTAGGAAAGAAATCATGAAGATCAGATCAGAAATAAATGAAAAAGAAATGAAGGAAATGATAGCAAAGATCAATAAAACTAAAAGCTGGTTCTTTGAGAAGATAAACAAAATTGATAAACCATTACCCAGACTCATCAAGAAAAAAAGGGAGAAGACTCAAATCAATAGAATTAGAAATGAAAAAGGAGAAGTAACAACTGACACTGCAGAAATACAAAGGATCATGAGCGATTACTACAAGCAACTATATGCCAATAAATTTGACAACGGGAAAAAATGGACAAATTCTTAGAAAGGCACAACTTGCCGAGACTGAACCAGGAAGAAATAGAAAATATGAACTGACCGATCACAAGCACTGAAATTGAAAGTGTGATTAAAAATCTTCCAACAAACAAAAGCCCAGGACCAGATGGCTTCACAGGCGAATTCTATCAAACATTTAGAGAAGAGCTAACACCTATCAATCTCAAACTCTTCCAAAATATAGCAGAGGGAGGAACGCTCCCAAACTCATTCTACGAGGCCACCATCACCCTGATACCAAAACTAGACAAGATGTCACAAAGCAAGAAAACTACAGGCAATATCACTGATGAACATAGATGCAAAAATCCTCAACAAAATACTAGCAAACAGAATCCAACAGCACATTAAAAGGATCATGCACCATGATCAAGTGGGGTTTATTCCAAGAATGCAAGGATTCTTCCATATACGCAAATCAATCAATGTGATACACCATATTAACACATTGAAGGAGAAAAACCATAGGATCATCTCAATCGATGCAGAGAAAGCTTTCGACAAAATTCAACACCCATTTATGATAAAAACCCTGCAGAAAGCAGGCATAGAGGGAACTTTCCTCAACATAATAAAGGCCATATATGACAAGCCCACAGCCAACATCGTCCTCAATGGTGAAAAACTGAAACCATTTCCACTAAGATCAGGAACAAGACAAGGTTTCCCACTTTCTCACCACTCTTATTCAACATAGTTTTGGAAGTTTTAGCCACAGCAATCAGAGAAACAAAAAATAAAAGGAATCCAAATTGGAAAAGAAGAAGTAAAGCTGTCACTGTTTGCAGATGACATGATACTATACATAGAGAATCCTAAAGATGCTAGCAGAAAACTACTAGAGTGAATCAATGTATTTGGTAAAGCAGCAGGATACAAAATTAATGCACAGAAATCTCTGGCATTCCTATACAATAATGATGAAAAATCGAAAAGTGAAACTAAGAAAACACTCCCAGTTACCACAGCAACAAAAAGAATAAAGTATCTAGGAATAAACCAACCTAAGGAGACAAAAGACCTGTGTGCAGAAAAATTATAAGACACTGATGAAAGAAATTAAAGATGACACGAATAGATGGAGAGATATACCATGTTCTTGGAATGGAAGAACCAACATTGTGAAAATGACTCTACTACCCAAAGCAATCTACAGATTTAATGCAATCCCTATCAAACTACCACTGGCATTTTTCACAGAACTAGAACAAAAAATTTCACAAATTGTATGGAAACACAAAAGACCCCGAATACCTAAAGCAATCTTGAGAACGAAAAATGGAGCTGGAGGGATCAGGCTCCCTGACTTCAGACTATACTACAAAGTTACAGTAATCAAGACAGTATGGTACTGGCACAAAACCAGAAATACAGATCAATGGAACAGGATAGAAAGCCCAGACATAAACCCACGCACATATGGTCACTTTACCTTTGATAAAGGAGGCAACAATATATGGTAGAGAAAGACAGCCTCTTCAATAAGTGGTGCTGGGAAAACTGGACAGGTACATGGAAAAGTATGAAATTAGAACACTCCCTATCACCATATACAAAAATAAACTAAAAATGGATTAAAGACCTAAATGTAAGGCCAGACACTATCAAACTCTTAGAGGAAAACATAGGCAGAACACTCTATGACATAAATCAGAGCAAGATCCTTCTTGACCCACTTCCTAGAGAAATGGAAATAAAAACAAAAATAAACAAATGGGACCTATTGAAACTTCAAAGCTTTTTCACAGCAAAGGAAAGCATAAACAAGACCAAAAGACAACCCTCAGAATGGAAAAAAGTATTTGCAAATGAAGCAACTGACAAAGGATTCATCTCCAAAATTTACAAACAGTTCATGCAGCTCAATATCAAACAAACAACAGCCCAATCCATAAATGGGCAGAAGACCTAAATAGACATTTCTCCAAAGAAGATACACAGATTGCCAACAAACACATGAAAGAATGCTCAACATCATTTTTTGTAATTAATTAATTTATTTATTTATTTTTGGCCGTGTTGGGTCTTCATTTCTGTGCGAGGGCTCTCTCTAGTTGCGGAAAGCGGGGGCCACTCTTCATCGCGGTGCGCGGGCCTCTCACTATCACGGCCTCTCTTGTTGCGGAGCACAGGCTCCAGACGCACAGGCTCAGTAGTTGTGGCTCACGGGCCCAGTTGCTCCGTGGCATGTGGGATCTTCCCAGACCGGGGCTCGAACCCGTGTCCCCTGCATTGGCAGGCAGATTCTCAACCACTGCACCACCAGGGAAGCCCTGCTCAACATCATTAATCATTAGAGAAATGCAAATCAAAACTACAATGAGATGTCATATCACACCGGTCAGAATGGCCATCATCAAAAAAATCTAGAAACGATAAATGCTGGAGAGGGTGCGCAGAAAAGGGAACGCTCTTGCACTGTTGGTTGGAATGTAAATTGATACAACCACTATGGAGAACAGTATGGAGGTTCCTTAGAAAACTAAAAATAGAACTACCATACGACCCAGCAAACCCACTACTGGGAATATACCCTGAGAAAACCATAATTCCAAAAGAGTCATGTACCACAATGTTCATTGCAGCTCTATTTACAATAGCCAGGACATGGAAGCAACCTAAGTGTCCATCAACAGGTGAATGGATAAAGAAGATGTGGCACATATATACAATGGAATGTTACTCAGCCATAAAAAGAAGCGAAATCGAGTTATTTGTAGTGAGGTGGATGGACCTAGCGTCTGTCTTACACAGTGAAGTAAGTCAGAAAGAGAAAGACAAATACCGTATGCTAACACATATATATGGAATCTAAGAAAAAAAATGACATGAAGAACTAGGCGCAAGACAGGAATAAAGACACAGACCTACTAGAGAATGGACTTGAGGATACGGGGAGGGGGAAGGGTAAGCTGGGACAAACTGAGAGAGTGGCATGGACATATATACACTACCAAACGTAAAATAGATAGCTAGTGGGAAGCAGCCGCATAGCACAGGGAGATCAGCTCGGTGCTTTGTGACCACCTAGAGGGGTGGATAGGGAGGGTGGGAGGGAGGGAGACGCAAGCGGGAAGAGATATGGGGACATATGTATATGTATAACTGATTCACTTTGTTATAAAGCAGAAACTAACACACCATTGTAAAGCAATTATACCCCAATAAAGATGTTAAAAAAACAAAATAAGAGAACAAAACCCAAAGTTAGTACAAGGGACAAAGTCACAAAGATCAGAGAAGAAAGAAATGAAATAGATTTTAAAATATATAAAATATCAATGGAAGTAAGAGATGATTCTTTGAAAAGGTAAAAAAATTGATAAACCTTTAGCCAGACTCATCAAGAAAAAGAGAAAGAGGGTCCAAATCAATAAAATCAGAAAAGAAAAAGAGGTTAGAACCAACACCACAGAAATACAAAGGATCATAAGAGATTACTATGAACAATCATACATCAATAAAATGGACAAACTAGAAGAAATGAACAAATTCCCAGAAATGTACCGTCTCCCAAGACTAAAGCAGTAAGAAATAGAAAATTTGAATACATCAATGATCAGTAATGAAACTGAATTGGATAATAAAAAAAGGACATATTTTACAGCACCAGGAATAGAGCCAATAGTTTATAATAACTTTAAATGGAGAATAATCTATGAAAATATTGAATCACTGTGCTGCACATCTGAAACTAATATAACATTGTAAATCAAATATACCTCAATAAAACAGACATTAGGAAGTAGAGAGCAGAAGCAAGAAGAACTACAATCCCACAGCCTGTGGAACAAAAACCACAATCACAGAAAGATAGACAAGATGAAAAGGCAGAGGGCTATGTACCAGATGAAGGAACAAGATGAAACCTCAGAAAAACAACTAAATGAAGTGGAGATAGGAAAACTTCCAGAAAATGAATTCAGAATAATGATAGTGAAGATGATCCAGGACCTCAGAAAACGAATGGAGGCAACGATTGAGAAGATGCAAGAAATGTTAAACAAAGATCTAGGAGAATTAAAGCACAAACAAACAGAGATGAACAATACAATAACTGAAATGAAAAATACACTAGAAGGAATCAATCGCAGAATAACTGAGGCAGAAGAACAGATAAGTGACCTGGAAGACAGAATGGTGGAGTTCACTGCCACGGAGCAGAATAAAGAAAAAAGAATGAAAAGAAATGAAGACAGCCTAAGAGACCTCTGGGACCACATTAAACGCAACAACATTCGCATTATAGGGGTCCCAGAAGGAGAAGAGAGAGAGAAAGGACCCGAGAAAATATTTGAAGAGATTATAGTGGAAAACTTCCCTAACGTGGGAAAGGAAATAGCCACCCAAGTCCAGGAAGCACAGAGAGTCCCAGGCAGGATAAACCCAAGGGGAAACACCACCGAGACACATAGTAATCAAATTGACAAAAATTAAAGACAAGAAAAATTACTGAAAGCAACAAGGGAAAATGACAAATAATATACAAGGGAACTGCCATAAGGTTAACAGCTGATTTCTCAGCAGGAACTCTACAAAAGCCAGAAGGAAGTGGCATGATATACTTAAAGTGATGAAAGGGAAGAACCTACAACCAAGATTACTCTACTCGGCAAGGATGTCATTCAGTTCGATGGAGAAATCAAAAGCTTTACAGACAAGCAAAAGCTAAGAGAATTCAGCACTACCAAACCAGCTTTACAACAAATGCTACAGGAAGTTCTCTAAGTGGGAGACACAAGAGAAAAAAAGGACCTACAAAAACAAACCCATAACAATTAAGACAATGGTAACAGGAACATACATATCGATAATTACCTTAAACGTGAATGGACTAAATGCTCCAACTAAAAGACACAGGCTCGCTGAATGGACAGAAAAATAAGAACCATATACATGCTGTCTACAAGAGACCCACTTCAGACCAAGGGACACATACAGACTGAAAGTGAGGGGATGGAAAAAGATATTCCATGCAAATGGAAATCAAAAGAAAGCTGGAGGGCTTCCCTGGTGGCGCAGTGGTTGAGAGTCTGCCTGCCTATGCAGGGGACATGGGTTTGTGCCCTGGTCCGGGAGGATTCCATATGCCGCGGAGCGGCTAGGCCCGCGAGACATGGCCGCTGAGCCTGCGCGTCCGGAACCTGTGCTCTGCAACGGGAGAGGCCACAACAGTGAGAGGCCCACGTACCACAAAAAAAAAATAAAGAAAGAAAAAAAAAAGCTGGAGTAGCAATACTTGTATCAGATAAAATAGACCTTAAAATAAACAATGTTACAAGAGACAAGGAAGGACACTACATAATGATCAATCCAGGAAGAAGATATAAGAATTATAAATATATATGCACTCAACATAGGAGCACCTCAATACATAGGGCAACTGCTAACAGCTATAAAAGAGGTAATCGACAGCAACACAATAATAGTGGGGGACTTTAACACCTCACTTACACCAATGGACAGATCATCCAAACAGAAAATTAATAAGGAAACACAAGCTTTAAATGACACAATAGACCAGATAGATTTAATTGATATTTATAGGACATTCCATCCAAAAACAGCAGATTACACTTTTTTCTCAACTGCGCATGGAACATTCTCCAGGACAGATCACATCTACGGCCACAAATCAAGCTTCAGTAAATTTAACAAAATTGAAATGATATCAAGCATCTTTTCTGACCACAACGCTATAAGATTAGAAATCAATTACAGGGAAAAAAACGTAAAAAACACGAACACATGCAGGCTAAACAATACGTTACTAAATAACCAAGAGATCATTGAAGAAATTAAAGAGGAAATCAAAAAATACCTAGAGACGAATGACAATGAAAACACGGCGATCCAAAACCTATGGGATGCAGCAAAAGCAGTTCTAAGACGGAAGTTTATAGCAATACAAGCCTACCTCAAGAAACAATAAAAATCTCAAGTAAACAATCTAAACTTACACCTAAAGGAACTAGAGAAAGAAGAACAAACAAAACCCAAAGTTAGCAGAAGGAAAGAAATCATAAAGATCAGAGCAGAAATAAATGAAATAGAAACAAAGAAAACAATAGCAAAGATCAACAGAACTAAAAGCTGGTTCTTTTGAGAAGATAAACGAAATTCATACACCATTAGCCAGACTCCTCAAGGAAAAGAGGGAGAGAACTCAAATCAATTAAATTAGGAATGCAAAAGGAAAAGTTACAAACAGACACTGCAGAAATACAAAGCAACCTAAGAGACCTACTACAAGCAACTCTATGGAAATAAATGGACAACCTGGAAGAAATGGACAAATTCTTAGAACGGTATAACCTTCCAAGACTGAACCAGGAAGAAATAGAAATATGAACAGACCAATCACAAGTAATTAAATTGAAACTGTGATTAAAAATCTTTCCAACAGGGCTTCCCTGGTGGTGCAGTGGTTGAGAGTCCGCCTGCCGATGCAGGGGCCACAGGTTCAAGCCCTGGTCTGGGAAGATCCCACATGCCGTGGAGCAACTAAGCCTGTGGGACACAACTACTGAGCCTGCGATCTGGAGCCTGCGAGCCACAGCTACTGAGCCCACGTGCCACAACTACTAAAGCCCGCGTGCCTAGAGCCTGTGCTCTGCAACAAGAGAAGCCACCGCAATGAAAAGGCCCCACTTGCCGCAACTAAAGAAAGCCCACGTGCAGCAACAAAGGACCCAACGCAGCCAAAAATAAAAGTAATTAATTAATTAATAATAAGAAATAAAATAGCATCAAAAAGAATAAAATACCTAGGAATAAACTTAACCAAGGAAGTGAAAGACCTATACTCTGAAAACTATATACAAAACACTGATGAAGGAATTTGAAAATGTCCCCCCAAATGGCAAGATACACTGTGTTCTTGGATTGGAAGAATTAATATTGCTAAAATATCCATACAGGAAACACAGGGGACCCCGAATGGCCAGGGCAGTCTTGAGAACGAGGAACGGAGCTGGAGGAGTCGGGCTCCCTGGCTTCGGACTGTACTACAGAGCTGCAGTGGTCGGGACACTGTGGTACTGGCGCAGAGGCAGGGAGATGGATCAATGCAACAGGATGGAAAGCCCAGAGATGAACCCACGCACATATGGTCACCTTATCTTTGATGAAGGAGGCAGGAGTGTACAGTGGAGAAGGGACAGCCTCTTCAATGGGTGGTGCTGGGAGGACTGGACAGGTACATGTAAAGGTTTGAGATTAGATCACTCCCTGGCACCATGCACAAAAATAAGCTCAAAATGGATGGAGGGCCTGAATGTAAGGCCAGAAGCTGTCGGGCTCTTAGAGGAAAGCATAGGCCAGAACACTCTGTGACATAAATCACAGCAAGATCCTTTTTGACCCACCTCCTAGAGAAATGGAAATAGAAACAAGGGTGAACAGGTGGGACCTAGTTGAAACTTCAGGGCCTTTGCACAGCGGAGGAAACCATAAGCAAGACCAGGGGACGACCCTCAGAATGGAAGAAGGTGTTTGCAGATGGAGCAACTGACAAAGGATTAATTTCCAAAATATGCAAGCAGCTCGTGCAGCTCAATAACAGAAAAACGGGCAACCCAATCCAGGAATGGGCAGGGGACCTGGGTAGACATTTCTCCAAGGAAGTTGTACAGACTGCCAGCAAGCACATGGAGGAATGCTCAATATCATTAATCATTAGGGAAATGCAGATCAGGGCCTGCGGTGAGATATCATCTCACACCGGTCAGAATGGCCATCATCAAAAAATCTAGAAACAATAAATGCTGGAGAGGGTGTGGAGAAAGGGGAACGCTCCTGCACTGCTGGTGGGAATGTGAATTGGTACAGCCACTATGGAGAACAGTATGGGGGTTCCTTGGAAAACTACAAGTGGAACTGCCACGTGACCCAGCGGGCCCACTACTGGGCATATACCCTGGGAGGACTATGGTTCAAAGGGAGTCATGTACCAGGATGTTCATTGCAGCTCTATTTACAATGGCCCAGAGATGGAAGCAACCTAGGTGCTCATCATCGGATGAATGGATGGGGAAGATGTGGCATATATATACAATGGAATATTACTCAGCCATAAAAAGAAATGAAATTGAGTGAGGTGGGGAAATTGGATGAAGGCAGTCAAAAGGTACAAACTTCCAGTTATAAGATAAATAAGTACTAGGGATATAATGTACAACATGATAAATAAAATTAACACTGCTGTATGTTATATACGAAATCTGTTAAGAGAGTTCCTAAAAGTTCTCATCACACAAAAAACTTTTTTTCTGTTTAATTATGTATCTATATGAGATGATGGATGGTCACCAAACTTATTATGATAATCATTCATGACGCACGTAAGCCAACTCATTATGCTGTGCACCTTAAACTTATACAGTACTGAATGTTAATTATATCATAATAGACTGGAAGAAAAAATATTTATCAGGCAGCTCTAGACATCCAAATCAAGGGGCATCTTGAGTTTGGACACCTTTTGAGAAAGGGAGAAATTGGCTGATCCAATTATCACACCCACAGCAAAAAGCAACCGAACTTGGAGTAATCGAGTTGAACAGAAAATCCTAAACCGAAGTTGATGCTAGTTACCATCCCTTCTTGTTGAATCGTCTCCTACCGCCATCCAGGTTTCCACGATACGGTTTGCCTACAAACAGCCTCTCCAAACACTCCTCCTCTGTCTCTTGCAAGCTTCTTTTATTGTCTTTCAATATTCCCTAGCTCAACTGAATATACCAGCAGCCATTCATTTGGGCAAATCAGAAATTTATACATTTTTCTTAAACATTTCCTTTTACCCCCGTGTTCAAATTACCATGAATTGCTATCAATTTTACCTGCTAAATATCTCTTTAATCTGTTCACTTCTCTCCATCGCCACTACCCTGGACCAACACACCATCACCTCTGGCCTTGCCTACTGAACAGCCTCCTAGGACTGAATCCCAGCTCTGCCACATTCCAGCTGTGCCATCTTGGGCAAGTCTCATCACTTCTCTGAGCTTCAGTTTTTTCACCAGTTGTAAGTGGGGATAATAACAGTGGCTACCACATTCACAAGGGGTTGTGAAGATTCAATGACAGTATGTAGGAAAACCCTTTAAAACAAGTGCTTAACACACAGTAAGCACAATGTAAATGATAGCTTTTTTAAATTTTAGCCGCATTCACAGGTACTCAGCAACCCATTCATTCTCCACACAGAAGCTTGCTTTAGGGAACAATTCTGCCTCAGGCACAAACTTCAGGGGTAACTAAAAATTCAGTAATCGGGCTTCCCTGGTGGCGCAGGGGTTAAGGAATCCACCTGCCGATGCAGGGGACACGGGTCCGAGCCCTGGTCCGGGAAGATCCCGCATGCCGCGGGGCAACTAAGCCCGTGTGCCACCACTACCGAGACTGCGCTCTAGAGCCCGCGAGCCACAACTACTGAGCCCACGTGCCACAACTACTATACGGAAAGCCCACCCGCCTAGAGCCCGCGCTCTGCAACAAGAGAAGCCACCACAATGCGCGCACCGCAATTTTAGGGTAGCCCCGCTCCGCCGCAACTAGAGAAAGCCCGCGCCCAGAGCCCGAGAGCAGCAACAAAGACCCAATGCAGCCATAAATAAATAAATTGATTTATTTTAAAAATTAGTAATCAAGATAAAGGATGTTTTAGGGCTTCCCTGGTGGCGCAGTGGTTGACAGTCCGCCTGCCGATGCGGGGGACACGGGTTCGTGCCCCGGTCCCGGGAACATCCCACATGCCTGCGGAGAGGCTGAGCCCGTGAGCCATGGCCGCTGAGCCTGCCCGTGAGCCATGGCCGCTGAGCCTGCACGTCCGGAGCCTGTGCTCCGCAACCGGAAAGGCCACAACAGTGAGAGGTCCGTGCACCGCAAAAAAAAAAAAAAAGAAAAAAAAAGAAAAGATAAAGGATGTTTTCATGTAGTGTTTAAACTAATGCAAATATAATCCATGAATAACTGATGATCAAAATTTCAGATAAAAGTAGATTCCAACTCTGCAATTTGCTCCACCACGTCTCGGGCGACTCATATTTATGTGAACCGGCGGCCCACAAAGCTCCCCAACGTGACTTACTCAAACACCGCACGGAAATATCGACCTCGATTCCCGCCAGGCAGAGTCCCCGCCCCCGTCCTAGGCCTCGAGTGTGCCGGAAGGGCGGGCCGCCGCCAGGCCCCGGGGCTTTCAGATCCGGAGCCTAGGAGAGGGACTCGCGAGAGAGCGCCGCCCACCACCCGCGCGGCAAGCCCGCGCCACCCGAGACGCCTGCTTACCGCATGAGCGCGGTGGGGTACTGAGTGTGCTTGAAAACGCTCTCCAGGTCCTGTACCTGCACCTGCGTGAACCTGGCGCGGGGGCCCCGCCGCTGCCCGTCTGCGGTCTCGGGACCCTCGACGGCGGCCCGCGGGGGCTGCTCCTCGCCGCCCTGCTCTCCGCCTTCGCCGCCGCCCGCCTCGGCCTCGGCCTCGGCCTCGGCCTCGGCCTCGCGGCTTTCGCCGTCCGCGGGGCCGGCGGCTCCGACGCTGACCTCGCAGCCTTCCTTTCCTTCTCCTTCGTCTCCCGCCTCTTTCCCTTCCGCGGCTGCTCCCTGCTCCGGTTCGGACTGAGCCTTCTGCTCCTCTCCCCCCCTCTCCGGGAGGCGACATCTCCGTGGGCTTCACCTCTGCAAGGGAGGAAACCCAAAGAGAAAGATCAGGCCGTCGAGTGAGCCCGGCTCTGGGGAGGGCCTGCGTCCGAGGGGGGGGTCCTGCCGTTCGCCCCGCCCTGGGAAAGTACCTTTCCTGGAATCCGTTAAAGCGAGTGCCCCACCCGCCACTGACCTTTCGCTTCTTCCCGCTCCTCTTCGACCCCCAGCTTGAAGAAGCGGGCAATGGCTGCATCCGTGACGTCATAGGCATCGTGGCTGCTCTGCGGCTGACGCTCCATGTCCCGACTGCTGTCGAGGAGGCTGTGAGCTTCAGCAGAGGCTGCTCCGGATCTCCTGAGACCCCCGGCCTCACGACTCAAGGCTAGAGCGGTGGCCCACGCATCTGGCACGTTAAGGCTCCTCTGGCGGCTGGTCCGGTTTCAGAGATTCTGGATATGACGCCCCGCTGTGGGTTTACCACAGCCTGCTGGGGGTTGGGTTAGCTGATGTGCGCATGCGGCAGGGCGTCGGCCGTCTAGGGACCGTCTAAGGGGGCGCGGGCAGGGCGCAGAGGATGTTGCGCGCCGCCCAGGCGCTGGTAGGGAGCATGCGTTGAGAGCAGAATTCCGGGTGGCAGGTTGCAAACCTAGCTGACTAAGTACTCCGCACTTGGTCGGGCGCCTTCCCAGATCAAGGGGCTGTGCCCGTTTTGTGGAGGGTAAGAGAGAGACCTCACCCAAGCTCCATAGACCTTGGAGAAGCGTTTGGGGACTATCTCTTGACCGAGCCCTCCATATCCGGCAGCCAGTACCAAGAAGGGAACAGTAATCAAAGTAATACGGTCGCCCTCGGTATCCGCGGGGGATTGGTTTCCAGGACCCGCCGCGGATACCAAAATCGGCGGATGCTCGAGTCCCAGAGTCGGCCCTCCGCATCTGCTGATGCGAAACCCATGGCTATGGAGGGCCGCCTGTATATTTATTGAAATTTTTTTAAAAAACACCAAAAACCTGTGTTTAAGTGGACTTGCAAGTTCAAAAGCCGTGTATTTGAAGGGTCGACCGTATTATTAGCTAGGAGTTTGCTTGCTCTGAATTTTTGCAATGAGGTTGAAGTCAGAGTCCGCCATACTCCCCGGGTCTCCAGGAGCAGGAGTTCAGGGCTGGGTTTTCTGAGCATGCCTGGTGCTCAGATGCACTATGCAAACAAAACAAAAGAAAGCGAAAGCCAGCGCCCCCCCCCCCCCCCGATTAGCCTATAGATTTTTAGTAATGAATCAACATCAGATTGCAGGTGTAGAAACCTGCACAGTGTTTTCAAGCACTCAAGAATGCTTGCCGGGTACAGATTTCCTGCCTTTTTTCTTTTTCTTTTTTTGGTCCTTGTTGCAGCTCTGGACTATGCTACATCTTTGTGCACAGCTCCTAAGCTCCTATTGCTTCTGGCTGTAGATCCTCTACAAAAGCATACATGTCCCTTGTGGTGGGCCCCTGTGGACATGGGTAAATTTACCCGCTTTCTTGCCGCTGCCTATCCCCCCATCTCATCTCCTCACGTTTTCTCGAAATATTCTCCTGAGCCCTTGCTGAGGAGTAAATAAATTTTATTTATTGTCAAATAAAAGAGGGCCAGGCCAGATTTACAGCTCTATGGTTTTTCCTTGGAGAAGTGTTTTTATAGATGCCCCAAGACTTAATATCCTAAATATTGAAAATAGCTTATAATAATGGGCCCTATACTTGACAATGTACTTGATTTAGCCTGTGTTTCCTTGGACAACCATTTTCATCAACCCCATCGGGGATCAGAAGCCAAATCATTTTTGTGGGCTCCTAAACATATCATGGGACCTAGTCCCCTCACCTACAGTGCCTAAGGGATAAGTGCCCCTGCCTCACGTCTGTGGAGGGTGGTCCAGAAACTAAAAAGTTTTGTTGACCAATTCTCTTTCAAAAACTGGTAAGACATGGCAATATGAGTACCTCCTCCTGATTTTAACCAAGACATTTCCTCCTCAGGTTGGCCCTTGGTGAGTTCGGCAGGCCTGTCCCTCTCTTGGCTGGATACCCTGTACACAATTTTGTTCCATATCAGTTATCACATGCGAGACCTATGAGGGTTTTTATCATGATTTGCATTAGACAAGCTAGGAGGTCTGTGACAGCTCAGGAGGTGTGTCCTTCCACATCTCAGATTTCCACAGTGAATTTGTGTTTTCTCAACTTTAGTCACCCATGTGACCCTTGACAAATGTTGCCCTACCTTGGCATCAGTCATGGTCGTATTTATTTAAAAGTTTTACCTTGACTTCACACTTTGAAAACCTAAATACTGAACGGAGCTTCATCCTAAGCAGTAACAGCCATGAATCGTAGTCGATGTAGCGGATTTATGGGAGCAGGGGCCCTGGAGCCAGATTGCTGGCATCTAAATCCTGGCTTCGCTCAACGCTTGCTAGCTGTCTAAACTGTTAGGTTGCTTATTTCTCACTTAGTCGTGGTTTCCACATCTGTAAAATGAGGCTAGCAATAGTAACTACCTCACCAGGTATCGTGAGGATTAACTGAGATGGTGAAAACACAGTGTTACCAACGGCCATACCATGCTGTCTCACATTTCCAATTTCATCAATTTTGTGGTTTATTTATTCACAAAGGTCCATGAGAGAAGAAAGATGATGGCTATTCTCTGGCAGTTGGCAATGAGGACAGAAAGTTTCTTGTGAATATGTCGCTGCCATGTTTTTGTGTCCCTATACAGGCTTCAGTCAGGAATCCTCTGTTGGCTGCTCTGTTTACAAGGCCCTGCCTCAGGCAGTGTGAAAATTCTGGAGACAGAGTGCCCAGCCCCACCGCCACTAACTTGCTGTGTGGCCAGAGCTAAATTAGCTGACCTCTCTGTGCCTCAGGTGCCACATCTGTAGGATGGGGATCATGATGGTACCTGCTGTACCGTGTTGTGAAATTTACATGAAGGAATACAAATAAGGCCCATGCTGAGGGCTCAGATAACTTTAGCTGATGCTAGAGTTAAGGGGTCGGGACTGACTGCGGTCATTCTGCACAGGGGCCTGCACTGTGACTGAGGATGCTGGACACGGAGTGTCGCCCCTGCCCCTGAGTGGATATGAGAGTCTGTGGAGTGGCACAGAGCTGTGCTTGCTCAGGCTGGTGACACCATGTGGGTACTCACTGTGCACCAGGGCCTGGCTAACCGATCTTATAGCCGTCCCCTGAGGAGGGGGCCATCACTCTCTTTAGTTCCTAAGGGAAGAAGTGGAGGCTCGGAGAGGTCCAGTGACTTCCCTAAGGTTACATAGGTCAGTGGAAGAGGGCCAGGATTCAAACCGTTGAAGAGACTTTGTTCTTAGCAGCCCGTGGTAGAAGCAGATTTGGCTTTTTTTGCAGGGTGGTGGGGTTTCCCTTACACCTCACAGAGTGAGTCAAATTTTGGTAAATGCTAAGCAGGCTGTGCATGGAACTTCAGTTCAGGGAGGTAGTATGAGCAGCCCCAGGAGTGATCAAGTGTAAAGCTTGGCTTAGGGAACACCAACCCAAACAGGATGGCCAGGAGAATGAATGCATATGAGGTGCTGACCTTGAGAGGGAGCTGGAGGGGGAGCCTGGAGACAACTCTGTACTGGGTGGGAACTGAAGTTTTAAAAGTTAGGTTGGGGTCCAATTTATGGAAGGAGTTAGAATGTCTGCATTTGGGATCATGGAAAACTGTAAGAGTTTTGTGCCGGGGGAGTGCCTTAATGAAAGCAGTGTTTTAGGATGTGTTTATAGGAAGGGAATCTCTAGGCTGGCTCTTGGTTCAGTTCATTGCAGTTACTGGGCCTGCGGAACAAGGTACAGATCCGGAGGGCTTACTTGGAGGCCACAGCTGGCTGTCAGCGGGATTGGGAGTCCCCTTGAATTTGAATGTAAAGTTCCGTGTGTATGGTGGCATTAGAATAGTGTGTGCACTTTTCATCAGAAAAGTGGGACACAATGCCCCTAACCACCCCCTCCCACCCAAAATAATAAGAAGAATAAATAATAACTAATGATAATAATCGGAAAGACCAAGGAATTGAGTAACGGAAGCAGTCTCTGGAGTTGCAGCATATGCATCTGGTTTTAGGGCACTTCTACTTTCCTGCTCATAGCAAGAGCTTTGGCCCTGAATTCTCACTACACGACACTGACAAGCCTTAGTGTCCCTGAGCCTTAGTTTCCCAAACTATAAACAACTATTACTCTTACTACTACTATTTGCTAAAATAAAGATAATCATCTCACGGAATTCTTATGAAGTCAGAATGAAGTATGGAAAGATACTCTATTAACTTTAATTGTGTATAAACATAAGGGGTGATTTATGTAGTGGTTTATTTTTATTGAAGTATAGTTGAATTATAATGCTTTGTTGATTACTGCTGTACAGCAGAGTGACTCAGTTATACATATATATATATATATATATATACATATATACACACATTCTTTTCCATTATGGTTTATCATAGGATATTGAATATAGTTCCCTGTGCTATACAGTAGGACCTTGTTGTTTATCCATTTTATATATACTAGCTTGCATCTGCTAATCCCAAACTCCCAATCCATCCCTGTCCCACCCCACCTTCCCCCTTGGCAGCCACCAGTCTTTTTTTTTTTTAATGTTTAATTTTATTTATTTTTGGCTGAGTTGGGTTTTCGTTGCTGCACACGGGCTTTCTCCAGTTGCCGCGAGCGGGGGCTACTCTTCGTTGTGGTGCACGGGCTTCTCACTGCGGTGGATTTTCTTGTTGCGGAGCATGGGCTCTAGGCATGCGGGCTTCAGTAGTTGTGGCACGCGGGCTCTAGAGCGCAGGCTCGGTAGTTGTGGTGCACGGGCTTAGTTGCTCCAGGGCATGTGGGATCTTCCTGGACCAGGGGTCACACCCGTGTCCCCTGCATTGGCAGGCAGATTCTCAACCACTGTGCCACCAGGGAAGTCCCACCAGTCTATTGTGTATGTCCCTGATTCTGTTTCTGTTTGATAGATAAGTTCATTTGTGTCATATTTTAGATTCCACATATGAGTGATATCATATGGTATTTGTCTCTCTGACTTACTTCACTTAGGATGATAATCTCTAGTTGCATTGTAATTGTTACTTGTGATAGGGGTTTTACTCATTTCTTTTGAAAAACACGTTTTATCATGAAAACATTCAAATATACACAACAATGGCAAGAGTACTGGAAGGGACTCCCATAAAAAGCATCACCCAGCTTCAGCATTTATCACGATCTTACCAAACTGTTTCATCTATCTTCTTTCCTTGCTCCCTCCCTCCCTGCTTCCCTCCCTCCCTTCTTCCCTCCCTTCCTTCTTTCTGTCCTTCTCTCTTCCTCCCCTCCCCACTCACTCTCCTCTTCTTGCTGTGCTGATTTAAAAGAAACTCAAGGCAACTTGTGTTTTCATCCCTGTATCTTTATGTGTCTCTGCACTTTCTAAAAAATACAGTCTTTTTTCCTACATAACCAGAGTGCCATCCAGGCGCCTGAATGGTAATAATAATCCCTTGGCGCCATCACCCAGTCGCTTGTATTCTGAATTCCCTGATTGCCTCAAAAATGACTTCTTACAGTTGGTTTCTTTAGGATATAAGTTTTTCTGTGTCTACGCTGATAAAATAAAAGGAAAACTTGAGGGGGTGGGCATTTGCATATCTAATCCCAGCCTTAGAAAGCGGAGCAGGAAATTAAAGACAGCCCTGGATATATACTACTGCTGGTGGTTGTATGTGGCAATAAAAGTGATTCAGTGTTTGCATTCACTGCCCTATCTCAGGACAGCATGGACCCTTTGGGTTTGTTCCAAATCATTTGCAGACTAAATCCCAGTCTAGACACTGGGACAGTGCATCCCTTTGCTGTAACCAGGCATTAAGGGTAAAATTGCATGATTTTCCTTTAAATTCTGCCAGAGATATTAGGCCATTATGAGCAGCAAGCTTGTAGAACCACCGCTGTTCGTGGCTCCATGTGGTGAAGCATGAACCAGGCGTCTCGCTAAGGATGTCTTTACCTTAGGCAGCCTGGGCTCAAGCCTCAAGGGCTGCTCCCTGCAGCCACATTCTCTGCGGGCATCCTTCAGAGGGAAACCTTACGTGACATTCTTGAGCCTTGCTAGGACTGGGAAAAGCTATTTGCTTTTTTAGTTATTTCTTTTTATTTTTTTGGCTGCATTGGGTCTTCGTTGCTTCGTGCGGGCTTTGTCTAGTTGTGGCGAGCAGGGGCTACCTTTCGTTGCAGTGCGCGGGCTTCTCATTGCGGTGGCTTCTCTTGTTGCGGAGCATGGGCTGTAGGCGCGCAGGCATCAGTAGTTGTGGCACGCGGGCTCAGTACTTGTGGCTCGCCGGCTCTAGAGCGCAGGCTCAGTCGTTGTGGCGCAGGGGCTTATTTTCTCCGCGGCACGTGGGATCTTCCTGGACCAGGGCTTGAACCCGTGACCCCTGCACTGGCAGGCAGATTCTTAACCACCGTGCCACCAGGGAAGCCCAAGCTATTTCCTTTTAGTCTACTCGATGGTAAAAGAAATGCAATGTGCTAATTCCTGTCAACTTTCAGATTTTTCAAGTTCTAGCTCAATCCCCATCTCTTGGAGGAAGCCACAGTACTGTCATCTTCTGAGCTCTTACTGCTCTTGAAATGGGACCAATTCATTGGATCCCTATCACACATTGCTTGCATTGCGAGTCAGTCTTAAATGTATGGAAGCATGAACGGTGTATGTATGTGTGTGTGTGTGTCCATGGGTGAATGTAATACGTAGGTATACGTATGTGTATTTTGTGACTTCTCAGTTACGGTGTAATCTGGCACTTGACACACTTCTTAGCATTCCCCATGCAGTACCCCAGAGCAGTGCTGTGTACGTAGCAGGCATTCAGTAAGGACTTGTTGATTGCTTGAAAGTGAATATAGAAGAAGGGTGGATGGCCTTGACTAAGGCCACTGAGCCTGGGGACTTTTACTAGCTGAGCTTGTCCAGTGTTGGCTCCATTCTCCTATTTTCCTCCCAGCCCATCTGGCAGTCCTGAGCGACAGACTCTGAGGTAGCAAAGATCTTCCCAGAAAGGCTCTAGCACTTAGCTGGTGGCCTTCCATGGGGGTGGAGAAACAGATCAGCAACGTGCTCTCCTCTGTGTCTGAAGCACTGTGTGTGGAGCTGCCCTGGAAGTCTGAATTGCAAAGGCTCTTCTCTCCTGTTTCTCTCTCCTTCTTCATAGTTATCATCCTTTTCCTCCCTATCATTAGTGTGTGTATGTGTCTGTGTGTGTGTATAATTTTTTAATTCATTGTCCATGTACTATAAATGAGGGCCAAAGAAAGACATAAGCAAGTCATGGAGAGAAAGAAAATACATGAGTTAAAGTCACATATATTCTGGAACAAGACAAATGCCACAGGTGAGTAACAAAGCAATAATATGGGAGTTCAAAGAAGGTAGATGTTACTTTCAATACAAACCTGGAAGCATACTTGAAGAAGTGGACTTAAAGATGACTCAGGTGTGCGTGGGAGTTCTTCTTTGCCTTCCCCAAAGAAACACTCAAGAACAAAAGTAACAGATTATCATTGTAATTTACATGGAGATGATGAAGAAAGCAAAACTAAAACAAATTAAACTGAACTATAACCTTGTCTAACATGCAAGGGTGATAATGAAAACTACCTTTTCAGTTTCTTATCCTATAATTTCTTTTACAAGTACTATATTCCACATACTGTAGATAGTGTGCAGAGTCCTGCTCTTTGTGTAATTTGAATTCATGCTAGATTATCTTGGCACTCAAAGGTTTAATTTCTAGGACACCAAAACTTCACAGACAGTAACTATACCCACCACTTAGCTCAATAGCTGATGGCGTGCAGGGGCAAAGCCTTTGTAGCCTGGTTTCCCAGGCCCTGGGCAGCAATTACATAAATGTTGATGCAAATGAATATGAAGAAGGCATACAGACAATGAACTTAAAATGTTTGTACACCTTTTAAGGACCTATTCTTTTCTCTTTTTTTGCCTTGTACACTTTTTTTAACGTTTTTATTGGAGTATAATTGCTTTACAATGGTGTGTTAGTTTCTGCTTTATGACGAAGCGAATCAGTTATACGTATACATATATCCCCATATCTCCTCCCTCTCGCATCTCCCTCCCTCCCACCCTCCCTACCCCACCCCTCCAGGCGGTCACAAAGCACCCAGCTGATCTCCGTGTGCTATGCGGCTGCTTCGCACTAGCTATCTATTTTACATTTGGTAGTGTGTATATGTCCATGCCACTCTCTCGCTTGGTCCCAGCTTACCCTTCCCCCTCCCCGTATCCTCAAGTCCATTCTCTAGTAGGTCTGCATCTTTAGTCCCGTAAGAACCTATTCTTGAGGAATTGACTTCATATGTGCTTGAGTAGATGGATAGAGATCCATAATCAAATATATGTATATAGGTATAGTTTACACAAAGGTGTATACATATATATACAAACAGATATACATATGTGTGTGTATATATATACATATATGTGTGTGTGTATATATATATACATATATCTATATAGCTCTTTGTTTAGACTCTACCTATATGAACTTATATATTATATGTCTCTGAATTCTACACACACACGTCCAATTCCTTCTAACACTGGCATCCTTTAGGTACCACTTCTGTGTGGAGTCACACTGAGGTTAAGTCTGAAGTGGCAATTATTCAAATTAATGCACCGAGGAGCCCAACTATATTAAATTATTTAAAACCAGGCATAAATGCTTTGCATAAGGAGTGAATATATGAATACTTAGGCATCGGAGTGAGGGGATAATTCACACTCAGCACACAACAGACGAGCAACTGATGTATGTTTCGTTACGCTGGCGCTGATGCGGAGGGGAGAGCGTAGAGTCCAAGTCTGCTCCTCCCGCAGCTGTTCTTTTGTTATCTTTTCCACAGAGAGTGGTTTCTTGCTTTCAGAACAAACTAAGATGCTCTCAGAACTTTGGTTAGCGAAGAAAATACTTTTAGGACTTTAGAATCTTTTAGAACTTTTGTAAAACACCATTTTGTCAGCGGATGAAGGAGGCACTTGGATGTCGAACACTTTCCAGAGGCGAGGGCCCGGGCTGGGTGGCACAGCTCATAGGCTTTGGGTCCCCGAGCTGTCCCACTGGAGGCAGCTCGCTGCCTAGGGCAGGGCTTGAGCTGCTGCCAGTGTGCTGAGGGGCAGGTCTGGCTTCCTTGCCCTGACGCCCGGGGTGCCCTTCTTCTCCAGCACCCACTCAGGGCTCTTCCTCGCCACCCCCGCCTCACAATCCTGCACGGGACCCTGTGCAGGAGACACAGCTGGGGGCTGAGGGCTGGAGCGGCCTGGCTGGCGCCCAGGTCAGTCCAGGCGGGGAAAACGGTGAGCTTCCCCCCAACTGAGGTGGCCTCAGAAGCCCTTGTACAACAGCCTCCGTGCCTGGACCCCGTTCCAGGTGACATCCGCTGGGAACAAGCAGTTGCGTCTAGGAGGGCAGGAGGTGAGAGGCCCCCTCACTGGCGGGTGTCTGTACAGTAGGTGGTCACTTGTTGGGGGTGCATACGTCCTTGCCTGGGGACAGCCTAGGCCAGGATCAGCCCATGAGAGCCTGGCAGTGTCCTGGGGAAGAAAGCCAGAGGCCCCGTGCCCAGTGCTGCCACGTAAGGCCCAGCCTGGTGTAGACCAAGTAGGGGCTCCCAGCAACTACAAACGTCTGAGGTAGGAAAACAAGGGTGCCCAGCTCATGGCAGCCCCGACAGGGATCCCCCAGGGCTGATCTGCGCTTCCAGCCCAAGGGCTGAGGAGAAGAGGTCCCCTCCCCGCGACACACACAGCCCCATGGGAGAGAGGCCCTCTCCTGCTGGAGTTTCTAAGTGTTTGGTAAAGTAGTGGAGAGAGTGGCAGCCCTAAATCCTCATTTTCTGGAATTCTTTGCTATGCCAGCCTGAAAGCGTTGCTAACATAGTAGGTTTTGCATTATAGTGCAGGTGGGAGGGCGAGTTGCAACCTTTGACATATGTCTAAAGAACAAAACAAACTAAAACAACAATTTCAAACAAAGTTCCACCGACCTGAGAAAGGTGGAAGTTAGGCAAGAGTTATACAGAGTGGAACGTACGCCGTGAGGATTCCTCACACGTTCAAAGTTTTGAGACTACCGAATGCATTCGTGAATAGTCTCTTGAGGAATTTCTGACACCTGAGGCTTTTCTTCCTTTTCGTGGTACTGTTACGAAGAGATGGGGTGTGTGGAATTTGTTGGCAGTGGAGGATGACTCTTAGTTCAGGCAGGATTCTTACCTGTGGTAAGGTGAAATACATATGCTCTTCCAGTGATGACTAGTTTGTGAGTCAAAGGATCAGGAGTGATTATTTGAGACTATAGAAAAGCCTAAGTTAAATCCAAGGAGTATTTGTGGGGGGAAAGAAGAAGAAAAGAAAGAAAGAGAGAAACAGAAGAATCAGGACGGGTTCACTAGCTTTGCTGCAGAGAGTGTGTGTGAGGGCAGTGATGGACACGGGCTGCAGAGCTGGTGGTGGGGTCTGGAAAGCAGTGCTGGCGGCCTAAGGCCACGGGCTGGGCTCACAGTCAGGTCTGGCCAGGGCTTGGGAGGCGCAGGCCTCTGCTTTCTCAAACAGGCAAAGCAAGCTCAGAGGAAAAGAGAAACTGAAGTTTTGGTGGCTTGCTTCTCCTGGGTTTACGTAGTGGTCTCTTAATGGAGTTCTGAAGGGAAAAGGAGCAAGAAGAAACAAATGAAGAAGACGGGAGAATGTTTTCATCTATTTCCAAACTCTACAGCATGAGCGTCCCAAAGAAACATTTAATGGACACCCTCCCTTGGTCTGCAAGGACAGTAGGAGCTGTTTTATGAAACCAGTATTGGAAATATGGAAGTAGTGTCAGCCTGAACCTCACATAGCCAGCTTTGCACATTGCCTATATTTATGCAGATTTGACCATTGGTACACTCGAACCCCCCAAAATGAGCTCTATTACACTGGCTTTTCTCGACTACATATTCATGCAGCAGAAGGACCCAAATACTAAGATGGGAGAGGGAAGATGGGGCGACAGAGAGAGGAGGCCCTTGGTCTCATGTAAAATTTGCCGAGTGGAAACATCCAAAAATACTAAATATGGCACAATTCCATTAACTGAGATGCTGAGGGAGCAGTGGAGTCCACAGGACAGGTTTTACTTTCAGTTGTTAATAGTTGGCAGATATTTAGGGGGGAGCCGTTTTGTGACCCCTCACTCACGTGGTTGTCGGCTGTCTTCCTAAAATGCAGGTTGCACCCTCTTGACTTAAGCATGAGGGACAGGATGGGGATCTCCTGGTTGATTAGCAGCTCCTAGAGGGCGCAACCTTGCTGGGCACCAGAGGCTCTGCTCCAAGGCCCTGCAACTGTAGCCAGAGCGGAGTGAGCTGACCTGGTCCTGAGCCCAGGAAGGTTTGGAGGGTGGGGCAGGTTGGAGAGTGCAGAATTGACAGAGGTGACAATGGTATGCCTCTTTTCCCCCAAACTCTTGTCTGGGCAAAGATTTTAAGAGTTTTAGTAAATTTGGGCTGAGTTCGTCTAAGCATTCGTTACCCCTATAGTCTAATATTAAGGCAGTGTCCAGGGCTTCAGTTCCGCCGGTGTCCAGCAAGACAAGCCACAAAGTCCCTGGGCCCCCCATGACCAAACCTCCCTCACAATACCATCTCCTTCTTTATAACCATCCCAAGGCTCCAGAGGATGAATGACCCTTTTTAGTCATCCTTGGGGAAAGCTTTTGTTTAAAAATCCAACCCACTCCTATTGATTATTTACTGTAACCAAAGATGGGTTTTTCAAAATGGGGACCGTTCCCCTCAGTATGATTTTAAAAGGCACCCACTTTTTCCTATGCTCAACTTCCCCCATAACTAAGGTGACACCTGCCCAATGAGTAGGGATTAGTGGCAGCTGGAGCTGACGGTCAGTTGTCAGGACGCAGACCTCCCAGGCACAGTAATAACAGCAGTGACAGAGTGCAGTTGGTCAGCTCCACCTGCGTGTAAGAGTGGGGGAAATAATAGAAAAGGTGGGAGGGGAGAGACAAAGCCATATGCCAATCCAGAGCCTGGCACATAGTCGGTGCTCGCTCTTGCGGGGGAGGGCGGCTGAAGGGAGCGCCTTCAGCTACATATCCTAAGATACTTTAGCAAGAAGGAAATAGCTTCTCCTGATGCACTTTCAAATCTTCAAGGCACCGAGAGCTCCCTGCTGCAATTTTTCATGTCTGACATGAAATGCTCAATATACTAATCAATCCCTTCTTCTCTCTGCTTGAAGGTTTGGTTTAGGAGTAGAAGGGCCAAGTGTCGGAGACATCAGAGGGCAGTAATGCTCAGAAACGTGCCCCACGTGCCCCCGGTCCTCCCTGCTGTCGTCAGCGTGTGTCGACCCTGCAGTGCCATTCTGCTTCAGGAGCTGGATTGGGTCCACGTTTTTCTGGAGCAAGTGCCGCTGGAGCTGCCTCTGCTGCCCATGCCGCCCATGCCACCCAACCTGCCCGTGCCACCCATGCCGCCCATGCCGCCCGTCCCACCCATGCCCCCCATGCCACCCAACCTGCCCGTGCCACCTGAGCCACCCGTGCCACCCATGCCGCCCGTGCCACCTAACCTGCCCGTGCCACCCGTGCCACCTGAGCCACCTGTGCCACCCTTGCCACCCTTTCCTCCTATGCTGTTGCCACCTCCGCCCTGTCATCTTCCACACGTGCTTCACTGTTGGTGCCCTCATGTGGCATCGCGTCGTTCCTTTCCATTGGAGATCCTTCAGCTGCCCCGACTTTCTATTGAATTGTGTCTGTGACGGTTTTTTCCAAAGGGCCTTTGAGCCAGTTTCAAATTCTGCATACCTCACCACCAAGAACAGTTCCCCAAATGCCTGCCAAGTATATTAAATAGAAGTAGAGGCCTTGACCCACTGTTTTAGGGCATGTTTTGTATTTTCAATAAAGTTGTGAGTTCTCTGCATATTTGTTCTCTGTGTCACATGGGGTTAGTAAATTTGATGGAAATGGCTAAGCCAACTCCATTCAGACCGAATGCCCAGGAGGCCTCCTTTCATGCAGTAACAGCCCTGAGTCACCATCATAGGCCATGCACATCTCAGAAGTTTGCCAGGTGCCCGTGAGGGGTTTACACAGACCCACCTGTTCTCTTCCACCCTCTCCCCCAGCACCCATGCTCCCCGCACGCTGCCCCATTGGGACCACCTAGATGTGCAAGACGGGTGGTGTGAGTCTCGAATGGGAGAACAGTGTGTTTCAAAGCAGGCCTGAGGCCCATTCATGGTGACCAGCTCAGGTACAAGGAGGACTCCAAGGGACACTTCTGCAGTGACTACTCATAGGGCTCTATGGAGGAGAGGGAGCGGGGCACCGTCGGCTTCTCTCCCAGTTCTGTTCACCGCCTTCCCTGTTGTGGAGGGCACCTGGGGACAGAAACCACGCTAGCGGAGGGGGAGGGGCCTACCTCTGCGAAGGTAACACAAGAGGAGACTGTCCAGGCCCACATGGGGCTCTTCTCACCCCCTCTCCCCCACCCCAAGATGCGGAAAGCATATCATAGCTCCTTCCGCAGCTCAGAGCTGACGGATGATGTGGCCTTCAAGTGTATTTTGTCACCTTCAACATCCTTGGGAGAACCCTGGTTCCAGCTAATTCAACACTGTAAGGGAGCCTCTTGGGTGAGTGTTGCCTGAAGCCAGGAGGTGGTGGTCCCTGAGCACTGATCCAGGATAATCACTTTATTTAAAAGAAGCAGGTAGGGCTTCCCTGGTGACGCAGTGGTTAAGAGTCTGCCTGCGGGAAGATCCCACATGCCGCGGAGCAACTAAGCCCGTGCGCCACAACTACTGAGCCTGTGTGCCACAACTACTGAAGGCCGCACACCTAGAGCCCGTGCTCCACCACAAGAGCAGCCACTGCAATGAGAAGCGCCGCAACTACAGAAAGCCCGTGCGAGCCACAAAGACCCAACACAGCCAATAATAAAATAAATTCATTTTAAAAATAAAAATAAATAAAAGCAGGTATGGGAACATATGTATATGAAAAAAGGATTCACTTTGTTATGAAGCAGAAACTAACACACCATTGTAAAGCAATTATACTCCAATAAAGATGTTCAAAAAAAGGAAATAAATAAATAAAATGAAAGCAACAGGCACACCTTACCTTTGTTCATGGGGCTTCTTCCAATGGAACTGCCAGGTAGAAAACACACACGCACACACACACATACTACACAGGTGTGCACCCTATAGCACATGTCTGTGACAGAAGCACAGACATACCCGGAAAATACCCGGAACACAAGCAGAACTGGCTTGTGTTGTTAAAATAACCCTTCTGAAACGTATCTAGTGGCCTGTTGTCCTTGCCTTCGGTTTTTTCAGGTTCGATGCTGGGAAAGAACGTGTGTCCTTGTCCACCCTGGTCTTGGGGACGGGGAGGGGCTCATGCGGAACTGAAGCCGTGTCCATGCTGCATCGCCAGTTTATTTACACAGGCACACACAACGCTTCTTGTTGGTAGGACGACCCCAGCCTGAGGAAGAGTTTTGCTGATGGACCAAAAACCGTTTCCACGGCTAGTCAGGTTTGGGCGGTAGCACTGCAGAGGGTTCTTGGAACCTGGACACCTGAGATCTTCTCTGAGATCGGAATCGCCTCCTTCTTACGCAGTAGCGATGGTTTCAGCATCGTGCCTCTGGATGGAGAAAACACAGCCTTTCTTTGCGGTTCCCCAAGCCCAGCAAAGCCGCAGGCTCCACGCTTAGCCACCACTCTCGCTCCCATTCTAACCTCAGTCCCGAGACCTGAATGGCCTCAGCCATCAGCTGTCGAGGCTTCAGCCCAGGCTCCCGAAACCAATCCTACAGCTCCTGCTCAAGGTGTCACTCTCAAGAGCTGTCCTGGGCACCATCTTCCCTCGTGACTCCAGGACACTTCTGTGCAAATGGCAAGTTTTGAAACTGCCTCTTGGTACGTTCCTTGATGGAGGTCTTGCTATTCTTTTCCTTTGTGCATTTTAATAGTCAGATGCTAGAGGGAAACGGGCTGTTTTCATTTATTTCTTTTATTTGGGTGGGATAATGACACCTTTATTTTGGATTACCTCGTAAAGAAATGTAGCATTTCCTTCCTCCCCCCAGTTTTATTGAGATAGAATTGACATACAACACTAAAAGTTTAAGGTGTACAGTATAATGATTTGACTTACATACATCATGAGATTATTTGCACAAGTTTAGTGAACATCCATCATCTCATATAGATACATAAATAAATAGAAAAAAAATTTTGTGTGTGATGAGAACTCTCAGGATTTACTCTCTTAACTTTCATATGTAACATACAGTTGTGTTAATTATATTTATCGTGTTGGATAGGTACCTTTGAGCTAATGGGTCCCGGTCTGCTGTGAAGAAGTAAACAATATAGAAGCAATATACAGAGTTTATCTTTGGCTCACTTGTATTACACCATAAAGAATCATGTAACATTATGCTCTATCTAGAAATAGATTATAGCTAGTTAGGAGAAATGATAGTATCATTTTAATTCCTAACAGTAACCATGTGTTATAGGTACTTGTGTGATGATTAAATCATGAGTACAAGCAGCCACCTGCCCAAATCTGTTTTGGCTCCTTACAAAGTGATAGCTTAGATTTGTTTGTGGCCCACTATCTACAAAGTGTATTTGAGAAGCTGAATTAGCTTTTTTTTATTACATAATTAATTCATCAGTACATCTTATTTCAAAAGTTTGATAATACACAGAAAAACCCCAAAGTTCCACTTCTCCAAACCCCAACACCCAGAACAGGCAGAGGCAAGCCTGCAATCCTACCCTTGGTTTTCTGCTCCCCTACTGATTTAAGCAAGTGAGTGTTTTGGTTTGGTTTGGTTTCGTTTTCTGGCCACACCGTGCAGCTTGCGGGATCTTAGTTTCCCGACCAGGGATTGATCCAGGGCCCCTGGCAGTGAAAGCCCGAGTCCTAACCACTGGACCGCCAGGGAATTCCCAGCAAATGGCTTTAAACACCTGAGACTCAACTTCCTCATCTGTGGAACGAGAAAAATAGTTTCTATCGCATGTTGGCTATTTTATAAAAAGGACTTGACTTTATTGTTCTCTGACTCACTGAAGGTACTTTATATAATGATCCAGATGATTATCGCTTGACCCTAGTCTCCTGGGTGTAGGGTACAGTTCTTTCATTTAAAGTGGTATGTTATCAGAAAATGAAAAATTATACATCCATATTATTCTTTTAACATTAGTGATTATAAAATCAAGTCCAGTTTATTGATCTAGTAAGAGAAATCTGAGATTTGAAAGCACTTTCTTCTCTTCCTTTTAGAATGATTTGGCTTGGTTTGCTTTTAAGCTTAAATATTTTATTAGACTTTTTACATGTATATTTTGTAACTTTGTAAATCCCCAGGGCCCCGTTCTTTTGTCACCTATAAATCTTAGCATATAATGGCACATAGAGAAAAAAAGAATGAGGTACTAACACCTCCTACAGTGTGGGTGAACCTCAAAAGCATTATGCCAAGTGAAAGAAGCTGGCAGCAAAGGTCACATATTGTATGATTCCACGAGTATTAAATATCCAGAGTGGGCAAATCCAGAGACAGAAAGCAGATTAGTGGTTGCCAGGGGCTGGAGGAGGGAGGACTGGGGAATGACTGCTGAATAAATAGGGGTGTCATTTTGGGGTGATGAATACGTTTGTCTGCTTTTATGTGGCTGCACCAGGTCTTAGTTGCGGCATGCGGGATCTTTGCTGCCGTGTGTAGGATCTTTAATTGGGGCATGTGGGATCTAGTTCCCTGACCAGAGATTGAACCCAGGCCCCCTGCATTAGAGTGCAGAGGCTTAACCGCTGGACCACCAGGGAAGTCCCGATGAATATGTTTTGAAACTAGATGGTGGTGATGGTGGCAGAACATTGTGAATGTTCTAAATGCCACTGAACCATACACTTTAAAATGGGTAATTATATATTATTTGAATTTTACCACAATTTTAAAAAATGATATAAGAGGAAAATAATTGTTGTGGATAGACTGTGATAAAGGGTATGAGTGGAATAAGACGTGGGACAAGGCGTGAATTTAACTGTCCTAAGCCTCTTTTAGGTATTGGTGTTCCCCTAACCCAATCCCACTCTCATTAAATCTTAGTTTTGTTTGCTTGTTTGGGCACCTCTTGTTGTCCTCTTGGATGCACCTGGTGATAGCAGAACAAATATTGACAAGAAAAGCCTTCAGGTATAAAGGGGCTACATCTCAAATTAGGTAATTAGTCCTTTTATATTTTTAATTCTTTCAGAAATTTGTGTCAACTTTTGAATTGTGAGATGCTTGATGATATTTTTATCTATGAAAAAATGAGATCTAATGCCCAGAGTTCAAGGTCAGGTGAGAGCTTAAAACCATATGCTACATTTGGACTTACGTTTTTATACTGAAATTAATGCAGATGATGCAAGTAAGACTTTAACTGGGCACAAAAAACGTGACCTATGTCATGGCAGCATTCCATCTGAGGTCTCACAGTAGTTAAATCCCTTAGGATAGTCATGAGACAATCAAAGCCAGAGGACCAATGAAGCCAGTTGTTACAATTCAAAATAGCCAGTTTGCGAGAAATTAGAAGTTTTTGAACAGAGTTAGAAAATATAAAGAGGAACAAAACAGAGATGAAGACTATAATAACTGAAATGAAAAATACACTAGAAGAAATCAACAGTCTACCCTGTCTTTACATTCCAGATCAGTGAATGCAAAGACAGGGTAGTGGAAATCACTGACTGAACAGAACAAAGAAAAAAGAATATAAATAAATGAGGACAGTTTAAGAGATGTCCAGCATACTAATATTCACATTATAGGAGTCACAGACGGAAAAGAGAGAGAAAGATAGGGGCAGAGAACATATCTGAAGACATAATAGCAGAAAACATCCCTAACCTGGGAAAGGAAACACACATCTAGGTCCAGAGAGCACATAGAGTCCCAAACAGGATCAACCCAAACAGGACCACAGCAAGACACATTGTCATAAAAATGGCAAAACTTAAAGATAAAGAGAGAATACTGGGGACTTCCCTGGTGGTCCAGTGGTAAAGAATCTGCCTTTCAACGCAGGGATCTTGGGTTCAAAACAAGTGAATAAACATTACAAAACAGAAACAAAGTCACAGATACAGAGAACAAACATGTGGTTGCCAGAGGGAGAGGGGGGTGGAAGAAGGAAAGAAATAGGTGGGGGAAATTAAGAGGTACAAATTTCCACTTGCAAAATAAATGAGTCACAGGTATGAAATGTACAGTGTGGGGAATATAATCAATACCTATGTGATATCTCTGGTGACATATCATAACTAGACTTATCGTGGAAATCATTTTGAAATAGATAGAAATACCCACTCACTATGTAATAGGAACTAACTGAGTGTTGTAGGTCAATTATACTTCAAAAAGAAACACACAAACTCATAGAAAAAGAGATCTGATTTGTGGTGGGGTGGGGAACGGATGAAGGCAGTCAAATGACACAAACTTCCAGTTATAAGCCAAATAAGTACGGATGTAATGCACAACACGATAAATATAATTAACACAACTGTATGTTACACATGAAAGTTAAGAGAGTAAATCCTGAGAGTTCTCATCACACACAAAAGTTTTTTTCTATTTATTTATGTATCTATATGAGATGATGGATGTTCACTAAACTTGTGCTAATAATCTCGTGATGTATGTAAGTCAAAACATTATACTGTACACCTTAAACTTTTAGTGTTGTATGTCAATTCTATCTCAATAAAACTGGGGGGAGGAAGGAAATGCTACATTTCTTTACGAGGTAGTCCAAAATAAAGGTGTCATTATCCCACCCAAATAAAATAAATAAATGAAAATAGCCCGTTTCCCTCTAGCATCTGACTATTAAAATGCACAAAGGAAAAGAATAGCAAGACCTCCATCAAGGAACGTACCAAGAGGCAGTTTCAAAACTTGCCATTTGCACAGAAGTGTCCTGGAGTCACGAGGGAAGATGGTGCCCAGGACAGCTCTTGAAAGTGACACCTTGAGCAGGAGCTGTAGGATTGGTTTCGGAAGCCTGGGCTGAAGCCTCGACAGCTGATGGCTGAGGCCATTCAGGTCTCGGGACTGAGGTTAGAATGGGAGCGAGAGTGGTGGCTAAGCGTGGAGCCTGCGGCTTTGCTGGGCTTGGGGAACCGCAAAGAAAGGCTGTGTTTTTCTTCATCCGGAGGCAGGATGCTGAAACCATCGCTACTGCGTAAGAAGGAGGCGATTCCGATCGCAGAGAAGATCTCAGGTGTCCAGGTTCCAAGAACCCTCTGCAGTGCTACCACCCAAACCTGACTAGCCGTGGAAACGGTTTTTGGTCCGTCAACAAAACTCTTCCTCAGGCTGGAGTCATCCTACCAACAAGAAGGGTTGTGTGTGCCTGTGTAAATAAAGTGGCAATGCAGCATGGACACGGCTTCAGTTCCGCATGAGCCCCTCCCCGTCCCCAAGACCAGGGTGGACAAGGACACACGTTCTTTCCCAGCATCGAACCTGAAAAAACCGAAGGCAAGGACAACAGGCCACTAGATACGTTTCAGAAGGGTTATTTTAACAACACAAGCCAGTTGGGCTTGTGTTCTGGGTATTTTCCGGGTATGTTTGTGCTTCTGTCACAGACATGTGCTATAGGGTGCACACCTGTGTAGTATGTGTGTGTGTGCGTGTGTGTTTTCTACCTGGCAGTTCCATTGGAAGAAGCCCCATGAACAAAGGTAAGGCCTACCTGCTGCTTTTATTTTATTTTTCATTTTTATTCTTTTTACATCTTTACTGGAGTATAATTGCTTTACAATGGTGTGTTAGTTCCTGCTTTATAACAAAGTGAATCCGTTTTACATATACATATGTTCCCATACCTGCTGCTTTTATTTATTTTTATTTTTAAAATGAATTTATTTTATTTTTGGCTGTGCACAGGCTTTCTGTAGTTGCGGCACTTGTCATTGCAGTGGCTGCTCTTGTGGTGGAGCACGGGCTCTAGGTGTGCGGCCTTCAGTAGTTGTGGCACACAGGCTCAGTAGTTGTGGCTCACGGGCTTAGTTGCTCCGCGGCATGTGGGATCTTCCCGCAGGCAGACTCTTAACCACTGCGTCACCAGGGAAGCCCTACCTGCTTCTTTTAAATAAAGTGATTATCCTGGATCAGTGCTCAGGGACCACCACCTCCTGGCTTCAGGCAACACTCACCCAAGAGGCTCCCTTTCAGTGTTGAATTAGCTGGAACCAGGGTTCTCCCAAGGATGTTGAAGGTGACAAAATACACTTGAAGGCCACATCATCCGTCAGCTCTGAGCTGCGGAAGGAGCTATGATATGCTTTCCGTATCTGGGGGTGGGGGAGAGGGGGTGAGAAGAGCCCCATGTGGGCCTGGAGAGTCTCCTCTTGTGTTACCTTCGCAGAGGTAGGCCCCTCCCCCTCCGCTAGCGTGGTTTCTGTCCCCAGGTGCCCTCCACAACAGGGAAGGCGGTGAACAGAACTGGGAGAGAAGCCGACGGTGCCCCGCTCCCTCTCCTCCATAGAGCCCTATGAGTAGTCACTGCAGAAGTGTCCCTTGGAGTCCTCCTTGTACCTGAGCTGGTCACCATGAATGGGCCTCAGGCCTGCTTTGAAACACACTGTTCTCCCATTCGAGACTCACACCACCCGTCTTGCACATCTAGGTGGTCCCAATGGGGCAGCGTGCGGGGAGCATGGGTGCTGGGGGAGAGGGTGGAAGAGAACAGGTGGGTCTGTGTAAACCCCTCACGGGCACCTGGCAAACTTCTGAGATGTGCATGGCCTATGATGGTGACTCAGGGCTGTTACTGCATGAAAGGAGGCCTCCTGGGCATTCGGTCTGAATGGAGTTGGCTTAGCCATTTCCATCAAATTTACTAACCCCATGTGACACAGAGAACAAATATGCAGAGAACTCACAACTTTATTGAAAATACAAAACATGCCCTAAAACAGTGGGTCAAGGCCTCTACTTCTATTTAATATACTTGGCAGGCATTTGGGGAACTGTTCTTGGTGGTGAGGTATGCAGAATTTGAAACTGGCTCAAAGGCCCTTTGGAAAAAACCGTCACAGACACAATTCAATAGAAAGTCGGGGCAGCTGAAGGATCTCCAATGGAAAGGAACGACGCGATGCCACATGAGGGCACCAACAGTGAAGCACGTGTGGAAGATGACAGGGCGGAGGTGGCAACAGCATAGGAGGAAAGGGTGGCAAGGGTGGCACAGGTGGCTCAGGTGGCACGGGTGGCACGGGCAGGTTAGGTGGCACGGGCGGCATGGGTGGCACGGGTGGCTCAGGTGGCACGGGCAGGTTGGGTGGCATGGGGGGCATGGGTGGGACGGGCGGCATGGGCGGCATGGGTGGCACGGGCAGGTTGGGTGGCATGGGCGGCATGGGCAGCAGAGGCAGCTCCAGCGGCACTTGCTCCAGAAAAACGTGGACCCAATCCAGCTCCTGAAGCAGAATGGCACTGCAGGGTCGACACACGCTGACGACAGCAGGGAGGACCGGGGGCACGTGGGCACGTTTCTGAGCATTACTGCCCTCTGATGTCTCCGACACTTGGCCCTTCTACTCCTAAACCAAACCTTCAAGCAGAGAGAAGAAGGGATTGATTAGTATATTGAGCATTTCATGTCAGACATGAAAAATTGCAGCAGGGAGCTCTCGGTGCCTTGAAGATTTGAAAGTGCATCAGGAGAAGCTATTTCCTTCTTGCTAAAGTATCTTAGGATATGTAGCTGAAGGCGCTCCCTTCAGCCGCCCTCCCCCGCAAGAGCGAGCACCGACTATGTGCCAGGCTCTGGATTGGCATATGGCTTTGTCTCTCCCCTCCCACCTTTTCTATTATTTCCCCCACTCTTACACGCAGGTGGAGCTGACCAACTGCACTCTGTCACTGCTGTTATTACTGTGCCTGGGAGGTCTGCGTCCTGACAACTGACCGTCAGCTCCAGCTGCCACTAATCCCTACTCATTGGGCAGGTGTCACCTTAGTTATGGGGGAAGTTGAGCATAGGAAAAAGTGGGTGCCTTTAAAATCATACTGAGGGGAACGGTCCCCATTTTGAAAAACCCATCTTTGGTTACAGTAAATAATCAATAGGAGTGGGTTGGATTTTTAAACAAAAGCTTTCCCCAAGGATGACTAAAAAGGGTCATTCATCCTCTGGAGCCTTGGGATGGTTATAAAGAAGGAGATGGTATTGTGAGGGAGGTTTGGTCATGGGGGGCCCAGGGACTTTGTGGCTTGTCTTGCTGGACACCGGCGGAACTGAAGCCCTGGACACTGCCTTAATATTAGACTATAGGGGTAACGAATGCTTAGACGAACTCAGCCCAAATTTACTAAAAACTCTTAAAATCTTTGCCAGACAAGAGTTTGGGGGAAAAGAGGCATACCATTGTCACCTCTGTCAATTCTGCACTCTCCAACCTGCCCCACCCTCCAAACCTTCCTGGGCTCAGGACCAGGTCAGCTCACTCCGCTCTGGCTACAGTTGCAGGGCCTTGGAGCAGAGCCTCTGGTGCCCAGCAAGGTTGCGCCCTCTAGGAGCTGCTAATCAACCAGGAGATCCCCATCCTGTCCCTCATGCTTAAGTCAAGAGGGTGCAACCTGCATTTTAGGAAGA
>NW_022983374.1:0-39338 GCF_011762595.2 Tursiops truncatus
TTGCTTAAGGGAAAGGTGAGTTGGGGTGCTGCATAAAACCAGAGATTGAAATGAGCACAGATAAAGTTCCTTAAGCCAAATATGGAATAGACAAGAGCTACTCCTTGCTCAACGAAATGGACTCAACACCCCATATTAAACGCCTAAGAATGTACCTGACTAGTAAGTATCTTAAAACCTATGGATTGCTATGTCTCCGAAAGAGAATCAAGCGTGTGTACAGGGGCATAAACGCAGCAGTGATAGGATTGGAGAGGTTCGGTGAGCAAATGAAGACCCTTTGAAGTCATATTGCATGGTACCCATTCCACGGGTCTCAACTCTCCAGGTTTAAGGTATTCTTCCTTCAGCTAAAACATGCATGTGGAACCCAGAGTATGATCAACCGTGTGAACGGGAGACGTGTTCAAATATGTCTCAGTTTTCCTCCCCTGGTACTCGGGTGCAACATTCCAGACGCTTTACTAACACTCTCCCCGACTTGGAGAGTCAGCGCCTTTAACCTCCTGTTTGGCCCAGTTTGCAATTTCTGCGGAAGATGAACAGGAATAGCGAGAACCAATGAGAGACTAGCTGGAGGTGTCTGGACGGGCAAATTTAACTCTCATTTCCCACCAGGAAGAGGAAATAACCAAAGGCTCAGCGTGCCGTGCCGGAACCAGATTAGGGCCTGAAGCCATCCTGCGGTGTTGCGGCCAGGTCACAAGAAAGCGAGTTGAAGAAAGGAGCTCAGGGGCACTGTAATTCACAAACCTGCAGAGTTATAAATGACAGCTATCGTCCAAAAATATACTGAAGTAAGGCTGCCAAGAGGACTTGAAAGCGGGGCAGAATTGCAGGAAACCGATTTCAGGAGGTAGACTGGAATTGCATTGAAAGCATAGGAAAAGAGGCAGAACGTCCACAATGATGCACTTGGCCAAAAAGGGCGTATGCGTTTTTTCCTGAATATATTCAGGAAAAAACGCATACGCCCTTTTTGGCCAACCAAGCAAGCTTGCAAAGGAAATCTGCACTACAATGAAGTCTCACTTCCCCCCGGTCAAAAGGGCCATCTGAAAAAAGTGTAAAATCCAGAAAGGCAGGACAGGCCATGGAGAACTGGGAGCCTTGTTATGCTGATGGGCGGGATGTAAATTGCCAACAGACACTCGGGAGAAGTGTATGGTGTTTCCTGAAACATCTAAAAAACAAAGCAACAGAGCCTAGGGCACTTCCACTTATGGTCCTATAGCTTAGGGAAATTAAAATCAAAAAGACACAGCCACCCCAAAGTTTGGGACGCCTCTGTTTACAAGAACCTCGTTTACAGTACAAGTTCAACATCGCAGAAAGTGAAAAATGGATAAAGAAGTTGTGGTATTTACTTACAAAGCAATATCACTCAGCAATGAAATCTATGTCATCAGGCCCTTAGCAGCACAATGAGTGGATTCAGGTATGATGATTCTAACTGAAATAAGTCACACAGAAAAAGAAACATCATAAGATATCACTAATACACGGAATGTAAACTTGGCTACACAGGAACTGAATTCCAGAACAGAACAGGGTCTCAAATTTAGAAAACCAACTTATGCTTGCTTAAGGGGAAAGGTGAGTTGGGGTGCTGCATAAAACCAGAGATTGAAATGAGCACAGATAAAGTTCCTTAAGCCAAATATGGAATAGACAAGAGCTACTCCTTGCTCAACGAAATGGACTCAACACCCCATATTAAACGCCTAAGAATGTACCTGACTAGTAAGTATCTTAAAACCTATGGATTGCTATGTCTCCAAAAGAGAATCAAGCATGTGTACAGGGGCATAAACGCAGCAGTGATAGGATTGGAGAGGTTCGGTGAGCAAATGAAGACCCTTTGAAGTCATATTGCATGGTACCCATTCCACGGGTCTCAACTACCCCAGGTTTAAGGTATTCTTCCTTCAGCTAAAACATGCATGTGGAACCCAGAGTATGATCAACCAGTGTGAATCGGGAGACGTGTTCAAATATGTCTCAGTTTTCCTCCCCTGGTACTCGGGTGCAACATTCCAGACGCTTTACTAACACTCTCCCCACTTGGAGAGTCAGTCGCCTTTAACCTCCTGTTTGGCCCAGTTTGCAATTTCTGCGGAAGATGAACAGGAATAGCGAGAACCAATGAGAGACTAGCTGGAGGTGTCTGGACGGGCAAATTTAACTCTCATTTCCCACCAGGAAGAGGAATTAACCAAAGGCTCAGCGTGCCGTGCCGGAACCAGATTAGGGCCTGAAGCCATCCTGCGGTGTTGCGGCCAGCTCACAAGAAAGCGAGTTGAAGAAAGGAGCTCAGGGGCACTGTAATTCACAAACCTGCAGAGTTATAAATGACAGCTATCGTCCAAAAATATACTGAAGTAAGGCTGCCAAGAGGACTTGAAAGCGGGGCAGAATTGCAGGAAACCGATTTCAGGAGGTAGACTGGAATTGCATTGAAAGCATAGGAAAAGAGGCAGAACGTCCACAATGATGCACTTGGCCAAAAAGGGCGTATGCGTTTTTTCCTGAATATATTCAGGAAAAAACGCATACGCCCTTTTTGGCCAACCAAGCAAGCTTGCAAAGGAAATCTGCACTACAATGAAGTCTCACTTCCCCCCGGTCAAAAGGGCCATCTGAAAAAAGTGTAAAATCCAGAAAGGCAGGACAGGCCATGGAGAACTGGGAGCCTTGTTATGCTGATGGGCGGGATGTAAATTGCCAACAGACACTCGGGAGAAGTGTATGGTGTTTCCTGAAACATCTAAAAAACAAAGCAACAGAGCCTAGGGCACTTCCACTTATGGTCCTATAGCTTAGGGAAATTAAAATCAAAAAGACACAGCCACCCCAAAGTTTGGGACGCCTCTGTTTACAAGAACCTCGTTTACAGTACAAGTTCAATATCACAGAAAGTGAAAAATGGATAAAGAACTTGTGGTACTTACGTACAATGCAGTATCACTCAGCAATGAAATCTATGTCATCAGGCCCGTAGCAGCATAATGAGTGGATTCAGGTACGATGATTCTAACTGAAATAAGTCACACAGAAAAAGAAACATCATAAGATATCACTAATACACGGAATGTAAACTTGGCTACACAGGAACTGAATTCCAGAACAGAACAGGGTCTCAAATTTAGAAAACCAACTTATGCTTGCTTAAGGGGAAAGGTGAGTTGGGGTGCTGCATAAAACCAGAGATTGAAATGAGCACAGATAAAGTTCCTTAAGCCAAATATGGAATAGACAAGAGCTACTCCTTGCTCAACGAAATGGACTCAACACCCCATATTAAACGCCTAAGAATGTACCTGACTAGTAAGTATCTTAAAACCTATGGATTGCTATGTCTCCGAAAGAGAATCAAGCGTGTGTACAGGGGCATAAACGCAGCAGTGATAGGATTGGAGAGGTTCGGTGAGCAAATGAAGACCCTTTGAAGTCATATTGCATGGTACCCATTCCACGGGTCTCAACTCTCCAGGTTTAAGGTATTCTTCCTTCAGCTAAAACATGCATGTGGAACCCAGAGTATGATCAACCAATGTGAACGGGAGACGTGTTCAAATATGTCTCAGTTTTCCTCCCCTGGTACTCGGGTGCAACATTCCAGACGCTTTACTAACACTCTCCCCACTTGGAGAGTCAGCGCCTTTAACCTCCTGTTTGGCCCAGTTTGCAATTTCTGCGGAAGATGAACAGGAATAGCGAGAACCAATGAGAGACTAGCTGGAGGTGTCTGGACGGGCAAATTTAACTCTCATTTCCCACCAGGAAGAGGAAATAACCAAAGGCTCAGCGTGCCGTGCCGGAACCAGATTAGGGCCTGAAGCCATCCTGCGGTGTTGCGGCCAGCTCACAAGAAAGCGAGTTGAAGAAAGGAGCTCAGGGGCACTGTAATTCACAAACCTGCAGAGTTATAAATGACAGCTATCGTCCAAAAATATACTGAAGTAAGGCTGCCAAGAGGACTTGAAAGCGGGGCAGAATTGCAGGAAACCGATTTCAGGAGGTAGACTGGAATTGCATTGAAAGCATAGGAAAAGAGGCAGAACGTCCACAATGATGCACTTGGCCAAAAAGGGCGTATGCGTTTTTTCCTGAATATATTCAGGAAAAAACGCATACGCCCTTTTTGGCCAACCAAGCAAGCTTGCAAAGGAAATCTGCACTACAATGAAGTCTCACTTCCCCCCGGTCAAAAGGGCCATCTGAAAAAAGTGTAAAATCCAGAAAGGCAGGACAGGCCATGGAGAACTGGGAGCCTTGTTATGCTGATGGGCGGGATGTAAATTGCCAACAGACACTCGGGAGAAGTGTATGGTGTTTCCTGAAACATCTAAAAAACAAAGCAACAGAGCCTAGGGCACTTCCACTTATGGTCCTATAGCTTAGGGAAATTAAAATCAAAAAGACACAGCCACCCCAAAGTTTGGGACGCCTCTGTTTACAAGAACCTCGTTTACAGTACAAGTTCAACATCGCAGAAAGTGAAAAATGGATAAAGAAGTTGTGGTATTTACTTACAAAGCAATATCACTCAGCAATGAAATCTATGTCATCAGGCCCTTAGCAGCACAATGAGTGGATTCAGGTATGATGATTCTAACTGAAATAAGTCACACAGAAAAAGAAACATCATAAGATATCAGTAATACACGGAATGTAAACTTGGCTACACAGGAACTGAATTACAGAACAGAACAGGGTCTCAAATTTAGAAAACCAACTTATGCTTGCTTAAGGGGAAAGGTGAGTTGGGGTGCTGCATAAAACCAGAGATTGAAATGAGCACAGATAAAGTTCCTTAAGCCAAATATGGAATAGACAAGAGCTACTCCTTGCTCAACGAAATGGACTCAACACCGCATATTAAACGCCTAAGAATGTACCTGACTAGTAAGTATCTTAAAACCTATGGATTGCTATGTCTCCGAAAGAGAATCAAGCATGTGTACAGGGGCATAAACGCAGCAGTGATAGGATTGGAGAGGTTCGGTGAGCAAATGAAGACCCTTTGAAGTCATATTGCATGGTACCCATTACACGGGTCTTCAACTCTCCAGGTTTAAGGTATTCTTCCTTCAGCTAAAACATGCATGTGGAACCCAGAGTATGATCAACCATGTGATTCGGGAGACGTGTTCAAATATGTCTCAGTTTTCCTCCCCTGGTACTCGGGTGCAACATTCCAGACGCTTTACTAACACTCTCCCCACTTGGAGAGTCAGCGCCTTTAACCTCCTGTTTGGCCCAGTTTGCAATTTCTGCGGAAGATGAACAGGAATAGCGAGAACCAATGAGAGACTAGCTGGAGGTGTCTGGACGGGCAAATTTAACTCTCATTTCCCACCAGGAAGAGGAAATAACCAAAGGCTCAGCGTGCCGTGCCGGAACCAGATTAGGGCCTGAAGCCATCCTGCGGTGTTGCGGCCAGGCTCACAAGAAAGCGAGTTGAAGAAAGGAGCTCAGGGGCACTGTAATTCACAAACCTGCAGAGTTATAAATGACAGCTATCGTCCAAAAATATACTGAAGTAAGGCTGCCAAGAGGACTTGAAAGCGGGGCAGAATTGCAGGAAACCGATTTCAGGAGGTAGACTGGAATTGCATTGAAAGCATAGGAAAAGAGGCAGAACGTCCACAATGATGCACTTGGCCAAAAAGGGCGTATGCGTTTTTTCCTGAATATATTCAGGAAAAAACGCATACGCCCTTTTTGGCCAACCAAGCAAGCTTGCAAAGGAAATCTGCACTACAATGAAGTCTCACTTCCCCCCGGTCAAAAGGGCCATCTGAAAAAAGTGTAAAATCCAGAAAGGCAGGACAGGCCATGGAGAACTGGGAGCCTTGTTATGCTGATGGGCGGGATGTAAATTGCCAACAGACACTCGGGAGAAGTGTATGGTGTTTCCTGAAACATCTAAAAAACAAAGCAACAGAGCCTAGGGCACTTCCACTTATGGTCCTATAGCTTAGGGAAATTAAAATCAAAAAGACACAGCCACCCCAAAGTTTGGGACGCCTCTGTTTACAAGAACCTCGTTTACAGTACAAGTTCAACATCGCAGAAAGTGAAAAATGGATAAAGAAGTTGTGGTATTTACTTACAAAGCAATATCACTCAGCAATGAAATCTATGTCATCAGGCCCGTAGCAGCATAATGAGTGGATTCAGGTACGATGATTCTAACTGAAATAAGTCACACAGAAAAAGAAACATCATAAGATATCACTAATACACGGAATGTAAACTTGGCTACACAGGAACTGAATTCCAAAACAGAACAGGGTCTCAAATTTAGAAAACCAACTTATGCTTGCTTAAGGGGAAAGGTGAGTTGGGGTGCTGCATAAAACCAGAGATTGAAATGAGCACAGATAAAGTTCCTTAAGCCAAATATGGAATAGACAAGAGCTACTCCTTGCTCAACGAAATGGACTCAACACCGCATATTAAACGCCTAAGAATGTACCTGACTAGTAAGTATCTTAAAACCTATGGATTGCTATGTCTCCAAAAGAGAATCAAGCGTGTGTACAGGGGCATAAACGCAGCAGTGATAGGATTGGAGAGGTTCGGTGAGCAAATGAAGACCCTTTGAAGTCATATTGCATGGTACCCATTCCACGGGTCTCAACTCTCCAGGTTTAAGGTATTCTTCCTTCAGCTAAAACATGCATGTGGAACCCAGAGTATGATAACCCATGTGAACGGGAGACGTGTTCAAATATGTCTCAGTTTTCCTCCCCTGGTACTCGGGTGCAACATTCCAGACGCTTTACTAACACTCTCCCCACTTGGAGAGTCAGCGCCTTTAACCTCCTGTTTGGCCCAGTTTGCAATTTCTGCGGAAGATGAACAGGAATAGCGAGAACCAATGAGAGACTAGCTGGAGGTGTCTGGACGGGCAAATTTAACTCTCATTTCCCACCAGGAAGAGGAATTAACCAAAGGCTCAGCGTGCCGTGCCGGAACCAGATTAGGGCCTGAAGCCATCCTGCGGTGTTGCGGCCAGCTCACAAGAAAGCGAGTTGAAGAAAGGAGCTCAGGGGCACTGTAATTCACAAACCTGCAGAGTTATAAATGACAGCTATCGTCCAAAAATATACTGAAGTAAGGCTGCCAAGAGGACTTGAAAGCGGGGCAGAATTGCAGGAAACCGATTTCAGGAGGTAGACTGGAATTGCATTGAAAGCATAGGAAAAGAGGCAGAACGTCCACAATGATGCACTTGGCCAAAAAGGGCGTATGCGTTTTTTCCTGAATATATTCAGGAAAAAACGCATACGCCCTTTTTGGCCAACCAAGCAAGCTTGCAAAGGAAATCTGCACTACAATGAAGTCTCACTTCCCCCCGGTCAAAAGGGCCATCTGAAAAAAGTGTAAAATCCAGAAAGGCAGGACAGGCCATGGAGAACTGGGAGCCTTGTTATGCTGATGGGCGGGATGTAAATTGCCAACAGACACTCGGGAGAAGTGTATGGTGTTTCCTGAAACATCTAAAAAACAAAGCAACAGAGCCTAGGGCACTTCCACTTATGGTCCTATAGCTTAGGGAAATTAAAATCAAAAAGACACAGCCACCCCAAAGTTTGGGACGCCTCTGTTTACAAGAACCTCGTTTACAGTACAAGTTCAACATCGCAGAAAGTGAAAAATGGATAAAGAAGTTGTGGTACTTACGTACAATGCAATATCACTCAGCAATGAAATCTATGTCATCAGGCCCGTAGCAGCACAATGAGTGGATTCAGGTATGATGATTCTAACTGAAATAAGTCACACAGAAAAAGAAACATCATAAGATATCACTAATACACGGAATGTAAACTTGGCTACACAGGAACTGAATTACATAAACAGAACAGGGTCTCAAATTTAGAAAACCAACTTATGCTTGCTTAAGGGGAAAGGTGAGTTGGGGTGCTGCATAAAACCAGAGATTGAAATGAGCACAGATAAAGTTCCTTAAGCCAAATATGGAATAGACAAGAGCTACTCCTTGCTCAACGAAATGGACTCAACACCGCATATTAAACGCCTAAGAATGTACCTGACTAGTAAGTATCTTAAAACCTATGGATTGCTATGTCTCCGAAAGAGAATCAAGCATGTGTACAGGGGCATAAACGCAGCAGTGATAGGATTGGAGAGGTTCGGTGAGCAAATGAAGACCCTTTGAAGTCATATTGCATGGTACCCATTCCACGGGTTTCAACTACCCAGGTTTAAGGTATTCTTCCTTCAGCTAAAACATGCATGTGGAACCTAGAGTATGATCAACCATGTGATCGGGAGACGTGTTCAAATATGTCTCAGTTTTCCTCCCCTGGTACTCGGGTGCAACATTCCAGACGCTTTACTAACACTCTCCCCACTTGGAGAGTCAGCGCCTTTAACCTCCTGTTTGGCCCAGTTTGCAATTTCTGCGGAAGATGAACAGGAATAGCGAGAACCAATGAGAGACTAGCTGGAGGTGTCTGGACGGGCAAATTTAACTCTCATTTCCCACCAGGAAGAGGAAATTAACCAAAGGCTCAGCGTGCCGTGCCGGAACCAGATTAGGGCCTGAAGCCATCCTGCGGTGTTGCGGCCAGCTCACAAGAAAGCGAGTTGAAGAAAGGAGCTCAGGGGCACTGTAATTCACAAACCTGCAGAGTTATAAATGACAGCTATCGTCCAAAAATATACTGAAGTAAGGCTGCCAAGAGGACTTGAAAGCGGGGCAGAATTGCAGGAAACCGATTTCAGGAGGTAGACTGGAATTGCATTGAAAGCATAGGAAAAGAGGCAGAACGTCCACAATGATGCACTTGGCCAAAAAGGGCGTATGCGTTTTTTCCTGAATATATTCAGGAAAAAACGCATACGCCCTTTTTGGCCAACCAAGCAAGCTTGCAAAGGAAATCTGCACTACAATGAAGTCTCACTTCCCCCCGGTCAAAAGGGCCATCTGAAAAAAGTGTAAAATCCAGAAAGGCAGGACAGGCCATGGAGAACTGGGAGCCTTGTTATGCTGATGGGCGGGATGTAAATTGCCAACAGACACTCGGGAGAAGTGTATGGTGTTTCCTGAAACATCTAAAAAACAAAGCAACAGAGCCTAGGGCACTTCCACTTATGGTCCTATAGCTTAGGGAAATTAAAATCAAAAAGACACAGCCACCCCAAAGTTTGGGACGCCTCTGTTTACAAGAACCTCGTTTACAGTACAAGTTCAACATCGCAGAAAGTGAAAAATGGATAAAGAAGTTGTGGTATTTACTTACAAAGCAATATCACTCAGCAATGAAATCTATGTCATCAGGCCCGTAGCAGCATAATGAGTGGATTCAGGTATGATGATTCTAACTGAAATAAGTCACACAGAAAAAGAAACATCATAAGATATCAGTAATACACGGAATGTAAACTTGGCTACACAGGAACTGAATTACAGAACAGAACAGGGTCTCAAATTTAGAAAACCAACTTATGCTTGCTTAAGGGGAAAGGTGAGTTGGGGTGCTGCATAAAACCAGAGATTGAAATGAGCACAGATAAAGTTCCTTAAGCCAAATATGGAATAGACAAGAGCTACTCCTTGCTCAACGAAATGGACTCAACACCCCATATTAAACGCCTAAGAATGTACCTGACTAGTAAGTATCTTAAAACCTATGGATTGCTATGTCTCCGAAAGAGAATCAAGCATGTGTACAGGGGCATAAACGCAGCAGTGATAGGATTGGAGAGGTTCGGTGAGCAAATGAAGACCCTTTGAAGTCATATTGCATGGTACCCATTCCACGGGTCTCAACTCTCCAGGTTTAAGGTATTCTTCCTTCAGCTAAAACATGCATGTGGAACCCAGAGTATGATCAACCGTGTGAATGGGAGACGTGTTCAAATATGTCTCAGTTTTCCTCCCCTGGTACTCGGGTGCAACATTCCAGACGCTTTACTAACACTCTCCCGACTTGGAGAGTCAGCGCCTTTAACCTCCTGTTTGGCCCAGTTTGCAATTTCTGCGGAAGATGAACAGGAATAGGGAGAACCAATGAGAGACTAGCTGGAGGTGTCTGGACGGGCAAATTTAACTCTCATTTCCCACCAGGAAGAGGAATTAACCAAAGGCTCAGCGTGCCGTGCCGGAACCAGATTAGGGCCTGAAGCCATCCTGCGGTGTTGCGGCCAGCTCACAAGAAAGCGAGTTGAAGAAAGGAGCTCAGGGGCACTGTAATTCACAAACCTGCAGAGTTATAAATGACAGCTATCGTCCAAAAATATACTGAAGTAAGGCTGCCAAGAGGACTTGAAAGCGGGGCAGAATTGCAGGAAACCGATTTCAGGAGGTAGACTGGAATTGCATTGAAAGCATAGGAAAAGAGGCAGAACGTCCACAATGATGCACTTGGCCAAAAAGGGCGTATGCGTTTTTTCCTGAATATATTCAGGAAAAAACGCATACGCCCTTTTTGGCCAACCAAGCAAGCTTGCAAAGGAAATCTGCACTACAATGAAGTCTCACTTCCCCCCGGTCAAAAGGGCCATCTGAAAAAAGTGTAAAATCCAGAAAGGCAGGACAGGCCATGGAGAACTGGGAGCCTTGTTATGCTGATGGGCGGGATGTAAATTGCCAACAGACACTCGGGAGAAGTGTATGGTGTTTCCTGAAACATCTAAAAAACAAAGCAACAGAGCCTAGGGCACTTCCACTTATGGTCCTATAGCTTAGGGAAATTAAAATCAAAAAGACACAGCCACCCCAAAATTTGGGACGGCTCTTTTTACAGGAATCTCTTCTACGGCACAAGTTAAATATCCCAGAGAGCAAATAATGGATAAAGAAGTTGCGGTACTTATGTACAACAGAATACCACTCAGCAATGAAATCTATGTCACCAGGCCCGTACCAGCATAATGAGTGGATTGAGGCACGATGATTCTAAGTGAAATAAGTCACACAGAAAAAGAAACATCATAAGGTATCACTAATACACGGAATGTGAACTTGGCTACACATGAACTGAATTACAAAACAGAACAGGGTCTCAAATTTAGAAAACCAACTTATGCCTTGCTTAAGGGGGAAGGTGAGTTGGGGTGCTGCATAAAAGCAGAGTTTGAAATTAGCACAGATACCGTTCCATAAGCCAAATATGTAATAGACAAGACCTACCCCTTGCTCAACGAAATGGATTCAACAATGAGGTATCACCTCACACCTGGTAGAATAGGCATCATAGAAAATCTACAAACAAAAAATGCTGGAAAGGGTGTGGAGAAAAGGAACCCTCTTCCACTATTGTTGGGAATATAAATTGATACAGTCATTATGGAGAACAATATGGAATTTCTTAAGAAACTAACAATAGAATTACCATATGATACAGCAATCCCAGTACTGGACATATACCCAGACAAAACCATAAATCAAAAAGAGTCATTCACCGCAATGTTCATTGCATCACTATTTACAATATCGAGGTAATGGAAGCAACCTAAATGCCCACAGACAGACGAATGCATAAAGCTGTGGTACATATATAAAATGGAATATTACTAAGCCATGAAAAGGAATGAAATTGGGTCATTTGTAGAGACGTCGATGGATCTAGAGACTGTCATACAGAGTGAAGTAAGTCAGAAAGAGAAAAACAAATCTTGTATATTCATGCATATATGTGGAACCTAGAAAAACTGTACAGATTAACCATTTTGCAAGGCATAAATAGAGCAACAGATGTAGACAACAAACGTATGGACAACAAGGGGGGAAAGCTGTTGGGGGGGTGGTGGTGGGAGGAGTTGAGAGACTGGGATTGGCATGTATACATTTATATGTATAAAATAGATAACCAATAAGAACCTGCTGTATAAAAATATAAAATAAAATTCAAAATTAAAAAGAAATAAAATTTAAAAAATAAAACAGAAAAAACAATTATTCCCTGCACATACATGTATTTATATGAATAAATTATTTCCATGCTTATATCTGTAAATACAAAAAAGAGGAATAAAATCTACCTTGAACCAAAAACGAAAAAGAGAAAAAAAACACAGAACCCACCAGTTACACAGAGGAAAACCGTATCAGGGCACTTGCTCCAGTTGTAAACAATTCTGAAGTTGGTCAGTGGTGGGGAATCGTCTCCCATTCAGCCAGCAGCCCCCACGCAACAAGCGTCCTCATTGCAAAGCTGGGGCACCGTGCCGAGGCATCTGTGAGTAAACGTGAGCTGAGCCCCAGGCCAGTTGCTGCTGAACTATTCCCACCCGTCCCAGGTAAAACACCTGAATATATACAAGGACTTGAAAGCCTAGAGGAAGGGCCATAGAGCCACACGAGTGACAGCATGCCGGCCGACTTGGTGCCTGCAGGCCAGCCAGGATGGTCCTGGCCCTGGGTGCTCTTCTGGAAGATTTCCATTTCCCTGCCTGAGATACCCGTCCTGTCCCTGCCCCCACTGCTTTTTTCCTTCCTCACCTCTGCCCAGGGAGAAATTCCAGCAGCAGGTATGGGTGACACATCCTCTTCTTTAGCAGGTGGCAGCCTGGCAACTGCTGCAGAAAGTCCAGCAGAGCCCCACTCACACTGGGCCACCCACAAAGCCGTGGCCTCTCACTCCCTCCCACCAGCCCAGCCCCGAGACTGCTGACAGGGCAGAGAAAATGGCGTCAGGCACGGCTGCAGGGGCTCTTGCTGCCTGGAGTGGTATTTATATTGATCTCAACCCAGGCACACCTGGGGAGGGCTGGCCGGCACGGTAAGGCTGCCCAGGTCAGCCAATCATCACCCCTCAGGGGCTCACAGTTGCAGAAAATGGAACTTGCTGAACCGGCCAGGTCCAAGGAACAGGTGTGGGCTCCTGAGAGTCAGGATAGACAAGGGGCTGCAGCTTTGGCTTGTTTTCTAATCATTTTATCTGGCCCATGAGTGGGAGACAACTTCAAGAAAACCCTCTCCTAATGAGAGGAACCCAGGAGTCAGGGAGAGGAGGGGTGGGTGGTGGTTGGAGACAGAGGCCTGGTGCCCCGGGTGCAGTGGAAGTCTCTGGAAGACCAGGTGGAGGGAGGCCTCACGGAGTGATGCCCAGGGTCACAGACCTGTCGCAGCTGCTGTTTGTTAGTTCAAGTCCTGCTCTGAGGTGCTCTGTGTCAGCTCTGAGCGACAGGTGAGCTGGGGGTGCTCTGCAATGAGGGCTATGTGCACGGTTCCTGTGTGCCCAGCCCTGCCACGGTACCTGCAAGGGTAGCTCTGTATCCTGGGAGGGGCCTGACCACGAGAGCCCCGTGGGCTGGGGTGGGGGTGGGGTACCTGCCCAGGTGAGCTCCATATTCTGGGATTGGTCTGACCACGAGAGCCCCATGGGCTGCTGGGGACCTGGTAAAGGATGTCAGGACAGTCAGTGAAGCCACCGAGGATATACCTCCAGTTGCTCCTAATTCCTACACCCTGCTGGTCATTCTACCAACCACCAGGACATGGTATTCTGTATTAGTCTTCAATGATGCCTTCTTTTGTATTCCATTAGTCCCAGAGTCACAAGAAATTTTGGCTTGTGAGTGGCAGGACTCAACATACAACTAAAACAATACTTCCGGGCCGTCTGGCCCCAAGGGTGCAAAAATTCCCACACCATCTTTGGGGAAAGCTTAGCTAAAGACCTAAAAGTTCTACCTCTGGAAAAGGAAACCCTCCTTCAATATGCAGACGACATTCTGATCGCCAGCCCTACTAAGGAGGCCTCTGAACTACCAAGCCAATAAAGGATAGAAGTTGTCCAAGAAAAAGCTCAAATATCACAGACTGCGGTGACCTGCCTGGGCTTCATTCTCACAGAAGGTCAGAGAAGCCCATCCCAGGAAAGGGAAGAAACCATTTTCAGCCTTACCCCTTTCTAAAACTAGAAGACAGCTTAGGGGTTCCTGGGGAGGCCAGGGTTTGCTGCTTCTGGATCCCTAACTACAGTCTACTAGCTGGGCCTCTATATGAAACACTGAAAGGAAAAGATGATGATCCTTTTGAATAGAATCCAGAAGTGGCCTTTCAAGAATGGAAAGAGCAGTCAATTCAGACCCTTGCCCTGGAACTCCCTAATTTAGCTAAACCCTTTGACCTTTACATTCCCGGTGAAAGGTGAATCGCCATTGGAGAATTAGTGCAAAAACTGGGACCACTTGAAATGGAACAATGCAAGAATGCCATCCAGGTAGGATAAACTACGGTCACTAAGGGGCTTGGCCCACTGCCACATCTGGCCAAGATACTGGCGGTATCTAAAAACCTGGAAATCAGCAGCCCAAAAGGCCACCTCCCTCCTAAGGGAAAAGGACCCCACGTGGTGATCCTAACCACCAACCATGCCCTGAAGTTGCAGGGTTCGCTCCGTGGGCACACCGACCTCGAGTGAGGAGGCCCTCCAACTCCAACATCCAGAGAGATAACCGGGGGCAACAGGGCACCATGACGACTCGTGTGAACATCACTTGACCTGGAGTTTCTCTCATAAAACAACAAGAGTGTGTCCCAAAAGAGTAGACTACTGCTTGCAGGACTTACTGCACCCAGAGGGGAGCTAATAATCTTGGCGGGGGAACAGTATACCACACTGTCACCATAGAAAAGCCTACAGACACCGTGATGATGGTGGCCAATAAGACCGGCTGGACTCCTGTTTACTTCAAAAGGCTGTTGACTCAGTAGCCATCATGGTCCTTGATCACCACTGACCCTGGACTGTCTGGGAGTTGAGCGGGCAGGGCTCTGACACCTGGTGCTGTTTGTACGTTAATTCAGGGGCCTAATTGAAGAAAGCGCAGACTACTGGTCAGAGCATCTAGGCTGGCAGAAACGGTCAGCCTAAGGTGGCCGAACAAATGTGGGGCGGGGTGAAACCGGCCCCCACAGCGTCTCTGCACATCTCTTTCCTGGACCCTTAAAGGTCATTAGAATCTATAACACTTCCAATGCTGGTGCTCAGGTGGACGAGCAGGGAGGCAGGGGTCCTGGGGACAATCAACGTCACCGGGAGGCTGCTGGGGAGAAGCTCTGACCCTCGCCCCAGGGTATGAGGGCTCCCAACTCAGCACTCAGCAGTTACAGAAGAAGGGTCTGCACCCTCAGCACTCCAAGAATGAGGAACGGGACAAAAGGCAGAGGAGGGGTTTGTCCCCAGCAAAGCCCATTAAAAATCCCTGGGAGATAAAAATAGAATCTGGGCAATAAAGTCAAGTCTAACCTTTTTTATCCTTTGTGCTTTGTCTAATTTCACGTGCTCCTAGGGTCCCGCATGCAGAGGTTCCACACCCGGCACTTCAGACCAGATTTCCTAGTGCAGAATGGCTGGGTCGACACCTCAGCTCCTGGGGCCCAGTGCAGACTCCACGATATAGAGCCTGAGCTACAGCCAACCCGGCCCTCGAGAGCTCCGCCGCCTCCCTCCCTCCCACTGACTCTGACAGGATCTCTACACAGCAGCCCAGCCCACAGCCCACGGGGTAGTGCATGCTCTCACCTCTCCATTCTCTGATCAAAATATAAAGTTTCCTTTGCTTGTGAACCAAACTCAGTCTCGATCTGTTGGCCCCAATGACACTGGGCAGGGGGACACTTGTTGGGGTCCACTCTGGAGGATCAGTAACAGAAATTGAGACTATTGTAACCTCAATGAACAGATGTGTGAGCCAAACTGTAGTTAACATAGAACAGTGTATAAGGCTCGGGTAAAATAAGATGTTTCTAACACTTCCATTTGATATTTCCATCACTTTTTATAAGCAAGTTCAGTGAAAAGGTTTGTCTTATTTGTCAGGTCAATATTAGAGAAACGAAGTGATTTCTTTCCAAGGATGTACATCTAATAATCTTGGTTAAACCTTCAATCTTGTTTTAAATGCTTTTCCATTGAAAATGATACCTCTCTTTCAGCTCCCCCATTTCTGAGAAGTATAAAATCTTATAATTTATTATTACCAAAGGGGAAAGGTGGGAGGAGGGATAAATTAACAGTTTGGAATTAACACATACACACTGCTATGTATAAAATAGATCATCAACAAGGAACTACTGTATAGCACAGGGAACTACACTCAACATTTTGCAATAACCTATAAGGGGAAATAATCTGAAAAAGAATAGATATTTTTATTGACATCATCTATCAATGACAGTTAAAGTGTAGCCTAAGGGAAGCTGGTGGTGAGTGCTTCTGACCCTGAAGACTTCAATCATCTAAAGTTTGGACTCTGCCTACTTCCCAAGGCCCTTAATGAACATATGTGTAGCCGTAGCTTAAAAACTTCCCCAGTTTGGGTTTCGGGGAGACACTGATTTTGAAAAAGCCCTGGTGTTCTCCTTACATGAATGGGACTCTTCCTACTGCTAAAACATGTCTGTCACACCCAGAGGATGGTATACCGTCTGATCGGGAAGAGTTTGGAAAAGGCATCTCATCTCCTCATCTCCTGGTGCTCGGGTTCACCCCTCCAGCGTCTTTACTAACAGTCTCCCCACTTGGAGATGTCAGCACTGTCAACATCCTGTTGCGTACAGTTTGGAATTTGTCCAGAGGATGAAGCGGAAGGATGAGGAACAATGAGAGACAAGTCCTAGGTGTTCAGACAGGCACATGTCACTCTAATTTCCAATCAGGAAGACGAATTGACCAAAGGCTAGGGTTGCCCATGGAAACAGTATAGGGCTTGAGGAAATCCCGCTGCTTTGTGGCCAGTTCCCATAAACACAAGTTGAACAATGGAACTCAGGGGCAGTAAAATTCACAAAACTGCAGAGTTGAAAATATCCATCACTGAAAAATGTCTTGAGGAAAGTCAGAGAAAAGGACTTGTAAGCAAGGGAGAATGGCAGGAAAGGGATTTGAGGAGGTAGAAAGGACTCGCCATTAAGCACAAGAAAAGGAGCTGAACATTGCCAACATTGCAGTTGGCCAAAAAGGGTGTATGCGATTTTTCTGTATATATTCAAGAAAAGGGCATACACTTTTTTAGCCAACCAAACAGGTGGGCACTGGAAGTCAATACTACAAAAGATATCACTTCGCATCAGTCAGAAGAGCCATCCTCATAAAGCGTAAACAACAGAAATGCAGGACAGGGCAACGAGAAGAGGGAGCCCTGTGAGACTTATAGTGGAAATGTATATTGCCAACGGCCATTCTGGAGAAGTGTATTGTGTTTACTAAAGCATCTAAAAAATGAGCTACAGAGCATAGGGCACTTGCACTCATGGGCGTATATCTTGGGAAAAACAAAAATCGAGAGGACACAGGCACCCCAATGTTTACCCCCTCTCTGTTTAAAAGATCCTCGACTAGGATATAACTTAAATGTCTCTGGAGGGAAAAAATGGATAGAGATGTGGTACTTAGGTAGAGTGGAATATTATTCAGCCTGGAAATCAATGAAATATGGCCAGTTGTAACAACTCCGGAGGAGTTACGTATGATCATTCTAAGTGACAGAATTCAAAAAGAAAAAGACACATATCATAAGATATCACTTAAAGGTGGAATCCAAAATGGCTACACATGAAATAAATTACAAAACAAAAACATAGTCAAATATGTAGAAAACACGCATAAGGCTGCTAAACGGGAAAGGTGGGGAGGGGTGAGGCATCATCCAGGAGGTTGAAATTAGCAAAGATACCATTCCAAATACCAAACTGATAATCAACAAGGCCTACACGGTAGCTAAAAGAACTGCACTCAGCACACTCAAGTCACCGGAAAAGAATATATACGACTGGTAAGAATCTGAAAAAGAATTTATTGATGTCTCTCTGTACGTGAATCAAGTGGATGTACAGCAGCAAGAAACAGAGCTTTGAAAATCAGCTGTAACCAATATAGTAATAAATTGAAAAAAATAAACGACAGAGAGACAGAGAAAACCTCTTACAACTTTTCCTCAGGGACGGTGATGCAACATGGATTGAACACATCTAGACCCACAGCAGGATGAGACATAAGGCTGGAAACTGTTTGCGCTAAGAGAAATGTGAGGTTGGGTGAGGAAATGCACACCCTTTAAAGTAATACTACCTGGTACCCATTCAATGGGTCCCAAATCTGCAGGTTCAAGGGATCTTCCTACAGCTAAAACATGCATGGAAAACCCAGAGGACTGTACACCATGTGATCGGGAGATGTGTCTAAAATGCACCTCATTTATCCTCTCCTGGTGCTCCTGTTCACCATTCCAGCCACGCTACTTAGAATCTCCCCACTTGGAGAATCAGCACATTTAAACTTCTGTTTCACACATTTTGCAAATTGTGAGGAGGATGAACGGGAAGAGGGGGAACCAATGAGAGAATAGTTGTAGGGGTTTGGACGGGCACATATCACTCTAATTTCCCATTAAGAATAAGAATTAAAGAAAGGCTCAGCCTGCCTCGCCGGAGCCAAAATAGGGCCTGAAGCAATCCTGCGGGTTTGAGGCCAGCTCACAAAAGAGCAACTTAAAAAATGGAGCTCAGGGTCACTGCAATTCACAAACCTGCAGAGTTATAAATGAAAACTAACGTCCAAAAATATGTTGAGGTAAGGCAAAGAAGAGGATCTGAATGCAAGACAGAATTGCAAGAAACAGATTTCAAGAGATAGATTGGACTCGTCTTTAACGCACATGAAAAGCGGCAGAATTTCGACAATGATGCAGTTGGCCCAAAAGGGCGTATGCGTTTTTTCCTGATTATATCCAGGAAAAAACGCATACGCACTTTATGGGCAACGAAGCAAGCAAGCAATGCAAATGTGCACAACAAAGAAGTCTCACTTCCCACCGGTCAAAAGGGCCATCCTAAAAAATTGTAAAAACCAGAAATGCAGGACAGGCCATGGAGAACAGGGAGCCTTTATACGCTGATGGGCAGTGTGTGAACTGCCGAGAGCCACTCTGGAGAAGTGTATGGTGGTTCCTAAATCATCTAAAAAACAGAGCTACAGAGCATAGGACACTTCCAATCATGGGAGTATATCTAGGGAAGTCTAAAAATCAACAAGACACAAGCACACCACAGTTTAGGGCTACTCTGTTTACAAGAACCTCAACTTCAGTACACCTTAAATATCCCAGGAAAGAGAACAATGGATAAAGAAGATGTGGTACTTATGTACAATGGAATATCTCTTCACCATGAAATCAATGTAATAAGGCTAGTAGAAGGATAAAGAGTGGATTTAGGTCCGATAATACTACTTGAAATAAGTCAAACAGAAAAAGAAACATATCATAAGATATCACTTATAGAGGGAGGGTAAATATGGCTGCACAAGAAATGAATTACAGAACAGAACAGTGTCTCACATTTAGAAAACACACTTATGTCAGCTTAAGGGGAAAGGAGAGGTGGGGTGATGCATAAAACCAGAGTTTGAAATTAGCACAGATACCGTTCAATAAACCAAATAGGTATTAGACAAGATCTACACCTTGCTCAATGAACTGGCCTCAACACACCCTATACACCGCAGAGAAATATATCTGAGTAATAAGAATCTTAAAACCCATGTATTGATATATCTCCATAAGGGAATCAAGTGTGTGCAGAGCGGCACAAACACAGCAGTGAAAAGGAGCTAAACCCCATTATAGAAATAAATTTTAAAAACAAAACGCTGAAACAATGAAAGAGAGAAAAATTCTTACAAAATTCGCTCAGGGGCTGTGATGCAACCTGGATTGACCACATATAAACCCACAGCTGGATAAGACATAAGGCTGGACACTTGGGGCTGAGAGGATTGGTGAGCTTTGGTGAGCAACTGCCGAAAGTTTAATGCAATACTTCATGCTACTCAGTCCAAGGGTCCCAACACTCCAGGTTGAAGGGAATCTTCCTACAGCTAAACCATGCTTGGGAAACCCAGCGACTGGTATACCATATGATCGGGAAAGGTTTCTAAAACGCACCTCATTTTTCCTCTCCTGGGGCTCCGGATCGACATTCCAGCCGCTTTACTAACAACATCCCCACATGGAGTCAATGCCTTTAAGTTCTGGTATCGCACAGTCTGCAGTTAGTGCAGAGGATGAATGGGAATAGGGGGAACCAGTGAGAAACTAGCTGTAGCGGTTTCAATGGGCACATGTCACTCTAATGTCACATCAGTAAGAAGAATTAACCAAAGGCACAGCAAGGTGCCCCAGAAGAAAAATAGGGCTTCAAGGAATCCTGTGGTTATGGGGCAAGACCACAAAAATAAGAGCTGAAAAATGGAGCTAAGGGCCACTGCAATTCAAAAACCTGCAGAGTTATAAAGGCCAACTATTTTCAAAAAATATATTGAGGTAAGGCTATGAAGAGGCAATGAAAGCAAGGCAGAATTGCAGGAAACCAATTTCAGGAGGTAGACTGGAATTGCATTGAAAACATATGAAGAGAGTCAGAACCTCGACAATGATGCACTTGGCCAAAAAGGGCGTATGCAGTTTTTCCTGAATATATTCAGGAAAAAACGCATACGCCCTTTTTGGCCAACCAAGCAAGCTTGCAAAGGAAATCTGCACTACAATGAAGTCTCACTTCCCCCAGGTCAAAAGGGCCATCTGAAAAAAGTGTAAAATCCAGAAAGGCAGGACAGGCCATGGAGAACTGGGAGCCTTGTTATGCTGATGGGCGGGATGTAAATTGCCAACAGACACTCGGGAGAAGTGTATGGTGTTTCCTGAAACATCTAAAAAACAAAGCAACAGAGCCTAGGGCACTTCACTTATGGTCCTATAGCTTAGGGAAATTAAAATCAAAAAGACACAGCCACCCCAAAGTTTGGAATGCCTCTGTTTACAAGAACCTCGTTTACAGTACAAGTTCAATATCACAGAAAGTGAAAAATGGATAAAGAAGTTGTGGTACTTACGTACAATGCAATATCACTCAGCAATGAAATCTATGTCATCAGGCCCGTAGCAGCACAATGAGTGGATTCAGGTATGATGATTCTAACTGAAATAAGTCACACAGAAAAAGAAACATCATAAGATATCAGTAATACACGGAATGTAAACTTGGCTACACAGGAACTGAATTACAAAACAGAACAGGGTCTCAAATTTAGAAAACCAACTTATGCTTGCTTAAGGGGAAAGGTGAGTTGGGGTGCTGCATAAAACCAGAGATTGAAATGAGCACAGATAAAGTTCCTTAAGCCAAATATGGAATAGACAAGAGCTACTCCTTGCTCAACGAAATGGACTCAACACCCCATATTAAACGCCTAAGAATGTACCTGACTAGTAAGTATCTTAAAACCTATGGATTGCTATGTCTCCAAAAGAGAATCAAGCGTGTGTACAGGGGCATAAACGCAGCAGTGATAGGATTGGAGAGGTTCGGTGAGCAAATGAAGACCCTTTGAAGTCATATTGCATGGTACCCATTCCACGGGTCTCAACTCTCCAGGTTTAAGGTATTCTTCCTTCAGCTAAAACATGCATGTGGAACCCAGAGTATGATCAACCGTGTGATAGGGAGACGTGTTCAAATATGTCTCAGTTTTCGTCCCCTGGTACTCGGGTGCAACATTCCAGACGCTTTACTAACACTCTCCCCACTTGGAGAGTCAGCGCCTTTAACCTCCTGTTTGGCCCAGTTTGCAATTTCTGCGGAAGATGAACAGGAATAGCGAGAACCAATGAGAGACTAGCTGGAGGTGTCTGGACGGGCAAATTTAACTCTCATTTCCCACCAGGAAGAGGAATTAACCAAAGGCTCAGCGTGCCGTGCCGGAACCAGATTAGGGCCTGAAGCCATCCTGCGGTGTTGCGGCCAGGTCACAAGAAAGCGAGTTGAAGAAAGGAGCTCAGGGGCACTGTAATTCACAAACCTGCAGAGTTATAAATGACAGCTATCGTCCAAAAATATACTGAAGTAAGGCTGCCAAGAGGACTTGAAAGCGGGGCAGAATTGCAGGAAACCGATTTCAGGAGGTAGACTGGAATTGCATTGAAAGCATAGGAAAAGAGGCAGAACGTCCACAATGATGCACTTGGCCAAAAAGGGCGTATGCGTTTTTTCCTGAATATATTCAGGAAAAAACGCATACGCCCTTTTTGGCCAACCAAGCAAGCTTGCAAAGGAAATCTGCACTACAATGAAGTCTCACTTCCCCCCGGTCAAAAGGGCCATCTGAAAAAAGTGTAAAATCCAGAAAGGCAGGACAGGCCATGGAGAACTGGGAGCCTTGTTATGCTGATGGCGGGATGTAAATTGCCAACAGACACTCGGGAGAAGTGTATGGTGTTTCCTGAAACATCTAAAAAACAAAGCAACAGAGCCTAGGGCACTTCCACTTATGGTCCTATAGCTTAGGGAAATTAAAATCAAAAAGACACAGCCACCCCAAAGTTTGGGACGCCTCTGTTTACAAGAACCTCGTTTACCGTACAAGTTCAATATCACAGAAAGTGAAAAATGGATAAAGAACTTGTGGTACTTACGTACAATGCAGTATCACTCAGCAATGAAATCTATGTCATCAGGCCCGTAGCAGCATAATGAGTGGATTCAGGTACGATGATTCTAACTGAAATAAGTCACACAGAAAAAGAAACATCATAAGATATCACTAATACACGGAATGTAAACTTGGCTACACAGGAACTGAATTCCAAAACAGAACAGGGTCTCAAATTTAGAAAACCAACTTATGCTTGCTTAAGGGGAAAGGTGAGTTGGGGTGCTGCATAAAACCAGAGATTGAAATGAGCACAGATAAAGTTCCTTAAGCCAAATATGGAATAGACAAGAGCTACTCCTTGCTCAACGAAATGGACTCAACACCCCATATTAAACGCCTAAGAATGTACCTGACTAGTAAGTATCTTAAAACCTATGGATTGCTATGTCTCCATAAGAGAATCAAGCATGTGTACAGGGGCATAAACGCAGCAGTGATAGGATTGGAGAGGTTCGGTGAGCAAATGAAGACCCTTTGAAGTCATATTGCATGGTACCCATTACACGGGTCTCAACTCTCCAGGTTTAAGGTATTCTTCCTTCAGCTAAAACATGCATGTGGAACCCAGAGTATGATCAACCGTGTGAACGGGAGACGTGTTCAAATATGTCTCAGTTTTCCTCCCCTGGTACTCGGGTGCAACATTCCAGACGCTTTACTAACACTCTCCCGACTTGGAGAGTCAGCGCCTTTAACCTCCTGTTTGGCCCAGTTTGCAATTTCTGCGGAAGATGAACAGGAATAGCGAGAACCAATGAGAGACTAGCTGGAGGTGTCTGGACGGGCAAATTTAACTCTCATTTCCCACCAGGAAGAGGAAATAACCAAAGGCTCAGCGTGCCGTGCCGGAACCAGATTAGGGCCTGAAGCCATCCTGCGGTGTTGCGGCCAGCTCACAAGAAAGCGAGTTGAAGAAAGGAGCTCAGGGGCACTGTAATTCACAAACCTGCAGAGTTATAAATGACAGCTATCGTCCAAAAATATACTGAAGTAAGGCTGCCAAGAGGACTTGAAAGCGGGGCAGAATTGCAGGAAACCGATTTCAGGAGGTAGACTGGAATTGCATTGAAAGCATAGGAAAAGAGGCAGAACGTCCACAATGATGCACTTGGCCAAAAAGGGCGTATGCGTTTTTTCCTGAATATATTCAGGAAAAAACGCATACGCCCTTTTTGGCCAACCAAGCAAGCTTGCAAAGGAAATCTGCACTACAATGAAGTCTCACTTCCCCCCGGTCAAAAGGGCCATCTGAAAAAAGTGTAAAATCCAGAAAGGCAGGACAGGCCATGGAGAACTGGGAGCCTTGTTATGCTGATGGGCGGGATGTAAATTGCCAACAGACACTCGGGAGAAGTGTATGGTGTTTCCTGAAACATCTAAAAAACAAAGCAACAGAGCCTAGGGCACTTCCACTTATGGTCCTATAGCTTAGGGAAATTAAAATCAAAAAGACACAGCCACCCCAAAGTTTGGGATGCCTCTGTTTACAAGAACCTCGTTTACCGTACAAGTTCAATATCACAGAAAGTGAAAAATGGATAAAGAACTTGTGGTACTTACGTACAATGCAGTATCACTCAGCAATGAAATCTATGTCATCAGGCCCGTAGCAGCATAATGAGTGGATTCAGGTACGATGATTCTAACTGAAATAAGTCACACAGAAAAAGAAACATCATAAGATATCACTAATACACGGAATGTAAACTTGGCTACACAGGAACTGAATTCCAAAACAGAACAGGGTCTCAAATTTAGAAAACCAACTTATGCTTGCTTAAGGGGAAAGGTGAGTTGGGGTGCTGCATAAAACCAGAGATTGAAATGAGCACAGATAAAGTTCCTTAAGCCAAATATGGAATAGACAAGAGCTACTCCTTGCTCAACGAAATGGACTCAACACCCCATATTAAACGCCTAAGAATGTACCTGACTAGTAAGTATCTTAAAACCTATGGATTGCTATGTCTCCAAAAGAGAATCAAGCGTGTGTACAGGGGCATAAACGCAGCAGTGATAGGATTGGAGAGGTTCGGTGAGCAAATGAAGACCCTTTGAAGTCATATTGCATGGTACCCATTCCACGGGTCTCAACTCTCCAGGTTTAAGGTATTCTTCCTTCAGCTAAAACATGCATGTGGAACCCAGAGTATGATCAACCGTGTGAACGGGAGACGTGTTCAAATATGTCTCAGTTTTCCTCCCCTGGTACTCGGGTGCAACATTCCAGACGCTTTACTAACACTCTCCCCACTTGGAGAGTCAGCGCCTTTAACCTCCTGTTTGGCCCAGTTTGCAATTTCTGCGGAAGATGAACAGGAATAGCGAGAACCAATGAGAGACTAGCTGGAGGTGTCTGGACGGGCAAATTTAACTCTCATTTCCCACCAGGAAGAGGAATTAACCAAAGGCTCAGCGTGCCGTGCCGGAACCAGATTAGGGCCTGAAGCCATCCTGCGGTGTTGCGGCCAGCTCACAAGAAAGCGAGTTGAAGAAAGGAGCTCAGGGGCACTGTAATTCACAAACCTGCAGAGTTATAAATGACAGCTATCGTCCAAAAATAGACTGAAGTAAGGCTGCCAAGAGGACTTGAAAGCGGGGCAGAATTGCAGGAAACCGATTTCAGGAGGTAGACTGGAATTGCATTGAAAGCATAGGAAAAGAGGCAGAACGTCCACAATGATGCACTTGGCCAAAAAGGGCGTATGCGTTTTTTCCTGAATATATTCAGGAAAAAACGCATACGCCCTTTTTGGCCAACCAAGCAAGCTTGCAAAGGAAATCTGCACTACAATGAAGTCTCACTTCCCCCCGGTCAAAAGGGCCATCTGAAAAAAGTGTAAAATCCAGAAAGGCAGGACAGGCCATGGAGAACTGGGAGCCTTGTTATGCTGATGGGCGGGATGTAAATTGCCAACAGACACTCGGGAGAAGTGTATGGTGTTTCCTGAAACATCTAAAAAACAAAGCAACAGAGCCTAGGGCACTTCCACTTATGGTCCTATAGCTTAGGGAAATTAAAATCAAAAAGACACAGCCACCCCAAAGTTTGGGACGCCTCTGTTTACAAGAACCTCGTTTACCGTACAAGTTCAATATCACAGAAAGTGAAAAATGGATAAAGAACTTGTGGTACTTACGTACAATGCAGTATCACTCAGCAATGAAATCTATGTCATCAGGCCCGTAGCAGCATAATGAGTGGATTCAGGTATGATGATTCTAACTGAAATAAGTCACACAGAAAAAGAAACATCATAAGATATCACTAATACACGGAATGTAAACTTGGCTACACAGGAACTGAATTCCAAAACAGAACAGGGTCTCAAATTTAGAAAACCAACTTATGCTTGCTTAAGGGGAAAGGTGAGTTGGGGTGCTGCATAAAACCAGAGATTGAAATGAGCACAGATAAAGTTCCTTAAGCCAAATATGGAATAGACAAGAGCTACTCCTTGCTCAACGAAATGGACTCAACACCCCATATTAAACGCCTAAGAATGTACCTGACTAGTAAGTATCTTAAAACCTATGGATTGCTATGTCTCCGAAAGAGAATCAAGCGTGTGTACAGGGGCATAAACGCAGCAGTGATAGGATTGGAGAGGTTCGGTGAGCAAATGAAGACCCTTTGAAGTCATATTGCATGGTACCCATTCCACGGGTCTCAACTCTCCAGGTTTAAGGTATTCTTCCTTCAGCTAAAACATGCATGTGGAACCCAGAGTATGATCAACCGTGTGAACGGGAGACGTGTTCAAATATGTCTCAGTTTTCATACCCTGGTACTCGGGTGCAACATTCCAGACGCTTTACTAACACTCTCCCGACTTGGAGAGTCAGTCCCTTTAACCTCCTGTTTGGCCCAGTTTGCAATTTCTGCGGAAGATGAACAGGAATAGCGAGAACCAATGAGAGACTAGCTGGAGGTGTCTGGACGGGCAAATTTAACTCTCATTTCCCACCAGGAAGAGGAATTAACCAAAGGCTCAGCGTGCCGTGCCGGAACCAGATTAGGGCCTGAAGCCATCCTGCGGTGTTGCGGCCAGCTCAAAAGAAAGCGAGTTGAAGAAAGGAGCTCAGGGGCACTGTAATTCACAAACCTGCAGAGTTATAAATGACAGCTATCGTCCAAAAATATACTGAAGTAAGGCTGCCAAGAGGACTTGAAAGCTGGGGCAGAATTGCAGGAAACCGATTTCAGGAGGTAGACTGGAATTGCATTGAAAGCATAGGAAAAGAGGCAGAACGTCCACAATGATGCACTTGGCCAAAAAGGGCGTATGCGTTTTTTCCTGAATATATTCAGGAAAAAACGCATACGCCCTTTTTGGCCAACCAAGCAAGCTTGCAAAGGAAATCTGCACTACAATGAAGTCTCACTTCCCCCCGGTCAAAAGGGCCATCTGAAAAAAGTGTAAAATCCAGAAAGGCAGGACAGGCCATGGAGAACTGGGAGCCTTGTTATGCTGATGGGCGGGATGTAAATTGCCAACAGACACTCAGGAGAAGTGTATGGTGTTTCCTGAAACATCTAAAAAACAAAGCAACAGAGCCTAGGGCACTTCCACTTATGGTCCTATAGCTTAGGGAAATTAAAATCAAAAAGACACAGCCACCCCAAAATTTGGGACGGCTCTTTTTACAGGAATCTCTTCTGCGGCACAAGTTAAATATCCCAGAGAGCAAATAATGGATAAAGAAGTTGCGGTACTTATGTACAACAGAATACCACTCAGCAATGAAATCTATGTCACCAGGCCCGTACCAGCATAATGAGTGGATTGAGGCACGATGATTCTAAGTGAAATAAGTCACACAGAAAAAGAAACATCATAAGGTATCACTAATACACGGAATGTGAACTTGGCTACACATGAACTGAATTACAAAAGAGAACAGGGTCTCAAATTTAGAAAACCAACTTATGCTTGCTTAAGGGGGAAGGTGAGTTGGGGTGCTGCATAAAAGCAGAGTTTGAAATTAGCACAGATACCATTCCATAAGCCAAATATATAATACACAAGACCTACCCCTTGCTCAACGAAATGGATTCAACAATGGGGTATCACCTCACACCTTGTAGAATAGGCATCATAGAAAATCTACAAACAAAAAATGCTGGAAAGGGTGTGGAGAAAAGGAACCCTCTTCCACTATTGTTGGGAATATAAATTGATACAGTCATTATGGAGAACAGTATGGAATTTCTTAAGAAACTAACAATAGAATTACCATATGATACAGCAATCCCAGTACTGGACATATACCCAGACAAAACCATAAATCAAAAAGAGTCATTCACCGCAATGTTCATTGCATCACTATTTACAATATCGAGGTAATGGAAGCAACCTAAATGCCCACAGACAGACGAATGCATAAAGCTGTGGTACATATATAAAATGGAATATTACTAAGCCATGAAAAGGAATGAAATTGGGTCATTTGTAGAGACGTCGATGGATCTAGAGACTGTCATACAGAGTGAAGTAAGTCAGAAAGAGAAAAACAAATCTTGTATATTCATGCATATATGTGGAACCTAGAAAAACTGTACAGATTAACCATTTTGCAAGGCATAAATAGAGCAACAGATGTAGACAACAAACGTATGGACAACAAGGGGGGAAAGCTGTTGGGGGGGTGGTGTTGGGAGGAGTTGAGAGACTGGGATTGGCATGTATACATTTATATGTATAAAATAGATAACCAATAAGAACCTGCTGTATAAAAATATAAAATAAAATTCAAAATTAAAAAGAAATAAAATTTAAAAAATAAAACAGAAAAAACAATTATTCCCTGCACATACATGTATTTATATGAATAAATTATTTCCATGCTTATATCTGTAAATACAAAAAAGAGGAATAAAATCTACCTTGAACCAAAAACGAAAAAGAGAAAAAAACACAGAACCCACCAGTTCCACAGAGGAAAACCGTATCAGGGCACTTGCTCCAGTTGTAAACAATTCTGAAGTTGGTCAGTGGTGGGGAATCGTCTCCCATTCAGCCAGCAGCCCCCACGCAACAAGCGTCCTCATTGCCAAGCTGGGGCACCGTGCCGAGGCATCTGTGAGTAAACGTGAGCTGAGCCCCAGGCCAGTTGCTGCTGAACTATTCCCACCCGTCCCAGGTAAAACACCTGAATATATACAAGGACTTGAAAGCCTAGAGGAAGGGCCATAGAGCCACACGAGTGACAGCATGCCGGCCGACTTGGTGCCTGCAGGCCAGCCAGGATGGTCCTGGCCCTGGGTGCTCTTCTGGAAGATTTCCATTTCCCTGCCTGAGATACCCGTCCTGTCCCTGCCCCCACTGCTTTTTTCCGGAAAAAACGCATACGCCCTTTTTGGCCAACCAAGCAAACTTGCAAAGGAAATCTGCACTACAATGAAGTCTCACTTCCCCCCGGTCAAAAGGGCCATCTGAAAAAAGTGTGAAATCCAGAAAGGCAGGACAGGCCATGGAGAACTGGGAGCCTTGTTATGCTGATGGGCGGGATGTAAATTGCCAACAGACACTTGGGAGAAGTGTATGGTGTTTCCTGAAACATCTAAAAATCAAAGCAACAGAGCCTAGGGCACTTCCACTTATGGTCCTATAGCTTAGGGAAATTAAAATCAAAAAGACACAGCCACCCCAAAGTTTGGGACGCCTCTGTTTACAAGAACCTCGTTTACCGTACAAGTTCAATATCACAGAAAGTGAAAAATGGATAAAGAACTTGTGGTACTTACGTACAATGCAGTATCACTCAGCAATGAAATCTATGTCATCAGGCCCGTAGCAGCATAATGAGTGGATTCAGGTACGATGATTCTAACTGAAATAAGTCACACAGAAAAAGAAACATCATAAGATATCACTAATACACGGAATGTAAACTTGGCTACACAGGAACTGAATTCCAAAACAGAACAGGTTCTCAAATTTAGAAAACCAACTTATGCTTGCTTAAGGGGAAAGGTGAGTTGGGGTGCTGCATAAAACCAGAGATTGAAATGAGCACAGATAAAGTTCCTTAAGCCAAATATGGAATAGACAAGAGCTACTCCTTGCTCAACGAAATGGACTCAACACCGCATATTAAACGCCTAAGAATGTACCTGACTAGTAAGTATCTTAAAACCTATGGATTGCTATGTCTCCAAAAGAGAATCAAGCGTGTGTACAGGGGCATAAACGCAGCAGTGATAGGATTGGAGAGGTTCGGTGAGCAAATGAAGACCCTTTGAAGTCATATTGCATGGTACCCATTCCACGGGTCTCAACTCTCCAGGTTTAAGGTATTCTTCCTTCAGCTAAAACATGCATGTGGAACCCAGAGTATGATCAACCGTGTGAACGGGAGACGTGTTTAAATATGTCTCAGTTTTCCTCCCCTGGTACTCGGGTGCAACATTCCAGACGCTTTACTAACACTCTCCCGACTTGGAGAGTCAGTCCCTTTAACCTCCTGTTTGGCCCAGTTTGCAATTTCTGCGGAAGATGAACAGGAATAGCGAGAACCAATGAGAGACTAGCTGGAGGTGTCTGGACGGGCAAATTTAACTCTCATTTCCCACCAGGAAGAGGAATTAACCAAAGGCTCAGCGTGCCGTGCCGGAACAAGATTAGGGCCTGAAGCCATCCTGCGGTGTTGCAGCCAGCTCAAAAGAAAGCGAGTTGAAGAAAGGAGCTCAGGGGCACTGTAATTCACAAACCTGCAGAGTTATAAATGACAGCTATCGTCCAAAAATATACTGAAGTAAGGCTGCCAAGAGGACTTGAAAGCGGGGCAGAATTGCAGGAAACCGATTTCAGGAGGTAGACTGGAATTGCATTGAAAGCATAGGAAAAGAGGCAGAACGTCCACAATGATGCACTTGGCCAAAAAGGGCGTATGCGTTTTTTCCTGAATATATTCAGGAAAAAACGCATACGCCCTTTTTGGCCAACCAAGCAAGCTTGCAAAGGAAATCTGCACTACAATGAAGTCTCACTTCCCCCCGGTCAAAAGGGCCATCTGAAAAAAGTGTAAAATCCAGAAAGGCAGGACAGGCCATGGAGAACTGGGAGCCTTGTTATGCTGATGGGCGTGATGTAAATTGCCAACAGACACTCAGGAGAAGTGTATGGTGTTTCCTGAAACATCTAAAAAACAAAGCAACAGAGCCTAGGGCACTTCCACTTATGGTCCTATAGCTTAGGGAAATTAAAATCAAAAAGACACAGCCACCCCAAAATTTGGGACGGCTCTTTTTACAGGAATCTCTTCTGCGGCACAAGTTAAATATCCCAGAGAGCAAATAATGGATAAAGAAGTTGCGGTACTTATGTACAACAGAATACCACTCAGCAATGAAATCTATGTCACCAGGCCCGTACCAGCATAATGAGTGGATTGAGGCACGATGATTCTAAGTGAAATAAGTCACACAGAAAAAGAAACATCATAAGGTATCACTAATACACGGAATGTGAACTTGGCTACACATGAACTGAATTACAAAAGAGAACAGGGTCTCAAATTTAGAAAACCAACTTATGCTTGCTTAAGGGGGAAGGTGAGTTGGGGTGCTGCATAAAAGCAGAGTTTGAAATTAGCACAGATACCGTTCCATAAGCCAAATATGTAATACACAGGACCTACCCCTTGCTCAACGAAATGGATTCAACAATGGGGTATCACCTCACACCTTGTAGAATAGGCATCATAGAAAATCTACAAACAAAAAATGCTGGAAAGGGTGTGGAGAAAAGGAACCCTCTTCCACTATTGTTGGGAATATAAATTGATACAGTCATTATGGAGAACAGTATGGAATTTCTTAAGAAACTAACAATAGAATTACCATATGATACAGCAATCCCAGTACTGGACATATACCCAGACAAAACCATAAATCAAAAAGAGTCATTCACCGCAATGTTCATTGCATCACTATTTACAATATCGAGGTAATGGAAGCAACCTAAATGCCCACAGACAGACGAATGCATAAAGCTGTGGTACATATATAAAATGGAATATTACTAAGCCATGAAAAGGAATGAAATTGGGTCATTTGTAGAGACGTCGATGGATCTAGAGACTGTCATACAGAGTGAAGTAAGTCAGAAAGAGAAAAACAAATCTTGTATATTCATGCATATATGTGGAACCTAGAAAAACTGTACAGATTAACCATTTTGCAAGGCATAAATAGAGCAACAGATGTAGACAACAAACGTATGGACAACAAGGGGGGAAAGCTGTTGGGGGGGTGGTGTTGGGAGGAGTTGAGAGACTGGGATTGGCATGTATACATTTATATGTATAAAATAGATAACCAATAAGAACCTGCTGTATAAAAATATAAAATAAAATTCAAAATTAAAAAGAAATAAAATTTAAAAAATAAAACAGAAAAAACAATTATTCCCTGCACATACATGTATTTATATGAATAAATTATTTCCATGCTTATATCTGTAAATACAAAAAAGAGGAATAAAATCTACCTTGAACCAAAAACGAAAAAGAGAAAAAAACACAGAACCCACCAGTTCCACAGAGGAAAACCGTATCAGGGCACTTGCTCCAGTTGTAAACAATTCTGAAGTTGGTCAGTGGTGGGGAATCGTCTCCCATTCAGCCAGCAGCCCCCACGCAACAAGCGTCCTCATTGCCAAGCTGGGGCACCGTGCCGAGGCATCTGTGAGTAAACGTGAGCTGAGCCCCAGGCCAGTTGCTGCTGAACTATTCCCACCCGTCCCAGGTAAAACACCTGAATATATACAAGGACTTGAAAGCCTAGAGGAAGGGCCATAGAGCCACACGAGTGACAGCATGCCGGCCGACTTGGTGCCTGCAGGCCAGCCAGGATGGTCCTGGCCCTGGGTGCTCTTCTGGAAGATTTCCATTTCCCTGCCTGAGATACCCGTCCTGTCCCTGCCCCCACTGCTTTTTTCCGGAAAAAACGCATACGCCCTTTTTGGCCAACCAAGCAAACTTGCAAAGGAAATCTGCACTACAATGAAGTCTCACTTCCCCCCGGTCAAAAGGGCCATCTGAAAAAAGTGTGAAATCCAGAAAGGCAGGACAGGCCGTGGAGAACTGGGAGCCTTGTTATGCTGATGGGCGGGATGTAAATTGCCAACAGACACTTGGGAGAAGTGTATGGTGTTTCCTGAAACATCTAAAAATCAAAGCAACAGAGCCTAGGGCACTTCCACTTATGGTCCTATAGCTTAGGGAAATTAAAATCAAAAAGACACAGCCACCCCAAAGTTTGGGACGCCTCTGTTTACAAGAACCTCGTTTACCGTACAAGTTCAATATCACAGAAAGTGAAAAATGGATAAAGAACTTGTGGTACTTACGTACAATGCAGTATCACTCAGCAATGAAATCTATGTCATCAGGCCCGTAGCAGCATAATGAGTGGATTCAGGTACGATGATTCTAACTGAAATAAGTCACACAGAAAAAGAAACATCATAAGATATCACTAATACACGGAATGTAAACTTGGCTACACAGGAACTGAATTCCAAAACAGAACAGGTTCTCAAATTTAGAAAACCAACTTATGCTTGCTTAAGGGGAAAGGTGAGTTGGGGTGCTGCATAAAACCAGAGATTGAAATGAGCACAGATAAAGTTCCTTAAGCCAAATATGGAATAGACAAGAGCTACTCCTTGCTCAACGAAATGGACTCAACACCGCATATTAAACGCCTAAGAATGTACCTGACTAGTAAGTATCTTAAAACCTATGGATTGCTATGTCTCCAAAAGAGAATCAAGCGTGTGTACAGGGGCATAAACGCAGCAGTGATAGGATTGGAGAGGTTCGGTGAGCAAATGAAGACCCTTTGAAGTCATATTGCATGGTACCCATTCCACGGGTCTCAACTCTCCAGGTTTAAGGTATTCTTCCTTCAGCTAAAACATGCATGTGGAACCCAGAGTATGATCAACCGTGTGAACGGGAGACGTGTTTAAATATGTCTCAGTTTTCCTCCCCTGGTACTCGGGTGCAACATTCCAGACGCTTTACTAACACTCTCCCGACTTGGAGAGTCAGTCCCTTTAACCTCCTGTTTGGCCCAGTTTGCAATTTCTGCGGAAGATGAACAGGAATAGCGAGAACCAATGAGAGACTAGCTGGAGGTGTCTGGACGGGCAAATTTAACTCTCATTTCCCACCAGGAAGAGGAATTAACCAAAGGCTCAGCGTGCCGTGCCGGAACAAGATTAGGGCCTGAAGCCATCCTGCGGTGTTTCCGCCAGCTCAAAAGAAAGCGAGTTGAAGAAAGGAGCTCAGGGGCACTGTAATTCACAAACCTGCAGAGTTATAAATGACAGCTATCGTCCAAAAATATACTGAAGTAAGGCTGCCAAGAGGACTTGAAAGCGGGGCAGAATTGCAGGAAACCGATTTCAGGAGGTAGACTGGAATTGCATTGAAAGCATAGGAAAAGAGGCAGAACGTCCACAATGATGCACTTGGCCAAAAAGGGCGTATGCGTTTTTTCCTGAATATATTCAGGAAAAAACGCATACGCCCTTTTTGGCCAACCAAGCAAGCTTGCAAAGGAAATCTGCACTACAATGAAGTCTCACTTCCCCCCGGTCAAAAGGGCCATCTGAAAAAAGTGTAAAATCCAGAAAGGCAGGACAGGCCATGGAGAACTGGGAGCCTTGTTATGCTGATGGGCGTGATGTAAATTGCCAACAGACACTCAGGAGAAGTGTATGGTGTTTCCTGAAACATCTAAAAAACAAAGCAACAGAGCCTAGGGCACTTCCACTTATGGTCCTAAAGCTTAGGGAAATTAAAATCAAAAAGACACAGCCACCCCAAAATTTCTGACGGCTCTTTTTACAGGAATCTCTTCTGCGGCACAAGTTAAATATCCCAGAGAGCAAATAATGGATAAAGAAGTTGCGGTACTTATGTAGAACAGAATACCACTCAGCAATGAAATCTATGTCACCAGGCCCGTACCAGCATAATGAGTGGATTGAGGCATGATGATTCTAAGTGAAATAAGTCACACAGAAAAAGAAACATCATAAGGTATCACTAATACACGGAATGTGAACTTGGCTACACATGAACTGAATTACAAAACAGAACAGGGTCTCAAATTTAGAAAACCAACTTATGCTTGCTTAAGGGGGAAGGTGAGTTGGGGTGCTGCATAAAAGCAGAGTTTGAAATTAGCACAGATACCGTTCCATAAGCCAAATATGTAATACACAGGACCTACCCCTTGCTCAACGAAATGGATTCAACAATGGGGTATCACCTCACACCTTGTAGAATAGGCATCATAGAAAATCTACAAACAAAAAATGCTGGAAAGGGTGTGGAGAAAAGGAACCCTCTTCCACTATTGTTGGGAATATAAATTGATACAGTCATTATGGAGAACAATATGGAATTTCTTAAGAAACTAACAATAGAATTACCATATGATACAGCAATCCCAGTACTGGACATATACCCAGACAAAACCATAAATCAAAAAGAGTCATTCACCGCAATGTTCATTGCATCACTATTTACAATATCGAGGTAATGGAAGCAACCTAAATGCCCACAGACAGACGAATGCATAAAGCTGTGGTACATATATAAAATGGAATATTACTAAGCCATGAAAAGGAATGAAATTGGGTCATTTGTAGAGACGTCGATGGATCTAGAGACTGTCATACAGAGTGAAGTAAGTCAGAAAGAGAAAAACAAATCTTGTATATTCATGCATATATGTGGAACCTAGAAAAACTGTACAGATTAACCATTTTGCAAGGCATAAATAGAGCAACAGATGTAGACAACAAACGTATGGACAACAAGGGGGGAAAGCTGTTGGGGGGGTGGTGGTGGGAGGAGTTGAGAGACTGGGATTGGCATGTATACATTTATATGTATAAAATAGATAACCAATAAGAACCTGCTGTATAAAAATATAAAATAAAATTCAAAATTAAAAAGAAATAAAATTTAAAAAATAAAACAGAAAAAACAATTATTCCCTGCACATACATGTATTTATATGAATAAATTATTTCCATGCTTATATCTGTAAATACAAAAAAGAGGAATAAAATCTACCTTGAACCAAAAACGAAAAAGAGAAAAAAACACAGAACCCACCAGTTCCACAGAGGAAAACCGTATCAGGGCACTTGCTCCAGTTGTAAACAATTCTGAAGTTGGTCAGTGGTGGGGAATCGTCTCCCATTCAGCCAGCAGCCCCCACGCAACAAGCGTCCTCATTGCCAAGCTGGGGCACCGTGCCGAGGCATCTGTGAGTAAACGTGAGCTGAGCCCCAGGCCAGTTGCTGCTGAACTATTCCCACCCGTCCCAGGTAAAACACCTGAATATATACAAGGACTTGAAAGCCTAGAGGAAGGGCCATAGAGCCACACGAGTGACAGCATGCCGGCCGACTTGGTGCCTGCAGGCCAGCCAGGATGGTCCTGGCCCTGGGTGCTCTTCTGGAAGATTTCCATTTCCCTGCCTGAGATACCCGTCCTGTCCCTGCCCCCACTGCTTTTTTCCGGAAAAAACGCATACGCCCTTTTTGGCCAACCAAGCAAGCTTGCAAAGGAAATCTGCACTACAATGAAGTCTCACTTCCCCCCGGTCAAAAGGGCCATCTGAAAAAAGTGTAAAATCCAGAAAGGCAGGACAGGCCGTGGAGAACTGGGAGCCTTGTTATGCTGATGGGCGGGATGTAAATTGCCAACAGACACTTGGGAGAAGTGTATGGTGTTTCCTGAAACATCTAAAAATCAAAGCAACAGAGCCTAGGGCACTTCCACTTATGGTCCTATAGCTTAGGGAAATTAAAATCAAAAAGACACAGCCACCCCAAAGTTTGGGACGCCTCTGTTTACAAGAACCTCGTTTACCGTACAAGTTCAATATCACAGAAAGTGAAAAATGGATAAAGAACTTGTGGTACTTACGTACAATGCAGTATCACTCAGCAATGAAATCTATGTCATCAGGCCCGTAGCAGCATAATGAGTGGATTCAGGTACGATGATTCTAACTGAAATAAGTCACACAGAAAAAGAAACATCATAAGATATCACTAATACACGGAATGTAAACTTGGCTACACAGGAACTGAATTCCAAAACAGAACAGGTTCTCAAATTTAGAAAACCAACTTATGCTTGCTTAAGGGGAAAGGTGAGTTGGGGTGCTGCATAAAACCAGAGATTGAAATGAGCACAGATAAAGTTCCTTAAGCCAAATATGGAATAGACAAGAGCTACTCCTTGCTCAACGAAATGGACTCAACACCGCATATTAAACGCCTAAGAATGTACCTGACTAGTAAGTATCTTAAAACCTATGGATTGCTATGTCTCCAAAAGAGAATCAAGCGTGTGTACAGGGGCATAAACGCAGCAGTGATAGGATTGGAGAGGTTCGGTGAGCAAATGAAGACCCTTTGAAGTCATATTGCATGGTACCCATTCCACGGGTCTCAACTCTCCAGGTTTAAGGTATTCTTCCTTCAGCTAAAACATGCATGTGGAACCCAGAGTATGATCAACCGTGTGAACGGGAGACGTGTTTAAATATGTCTCAGTTTTCCTCCCCTGGTACTCGGGTGCAACATTCCAGACGCTTTACTAACACTCTCCCGACTTGGAGAGTCAGTCCCTTTAACCTCCTGTTTGGCCCAGTTTGCAATTTCTGCGGAAGATGAACAGGAATAGCGAGAACCAATGAGAGACTAGCTGGAGGTGTCTGGACGGGCAAATTTAACTCTCATTTCCCACCAGGAAGAGGAATTAACCAAAGGCTCAGCGTGCCGTGCCGGAACAAGATTAGGGCCTGAAGCCATCCTGCGGTGTTGCGGCCAGCTCAAAAGAAAGCGAGTTGAAGAAAGGAGCTCAGGGGCACTGTAATTCACAAACCTGCAGAGTTATAAATGACAGCTATCGTCCAAAAATATACTGAAGTAAGGCTGCCAAGAGGACTTGAAAGCGGGGCAGAATTGCAGGAAACCGATTTCAGGAGGTAGACTGGAATTGCATTGAAAGCATAGGAAAAGAGGCAGAACGTCCACAATGATGCACTTGGCCAAAAAGGGCGTATGCGTTTTTTCCTGAATATATTCAGGAAAAAACGCATACGCCCTTTTTGGCCAACCAAGCAAGCTTGCAAAGGAAATCTGCACTACAATGAAGTCTCACTTCCCCCCGGTCAAAAGGGCCATCTGAAAAAAGTGTAAAATCCAGAAAGGCAGGACAGGCCATGGAGAACTGGGAGCCTTGTTATGCTGATGGGCGTGATGTAAATTGCCAACAGACACTCAGGAGAAGTGTATGGTGTTTCCTGAAACATCTAAAAAACAAAGCAACAGAGCCTAGGGCACTTCCACTTATGGTCCTAAAGCTTAGGGAAATTAAAATCAAAAAGACACAGCCACCCCAAAATTTGGGACGGCTCTTTTTACAGGAATCTCTTCTGCGGCACAAGTTAAATATCCCAGAGAGCAAATAATGGATAAAGAAGTTGCGGTACTTATGTACAACAGAATACCACTCAGCAATGAAATCTATGTCACCAGGCCCGTACCAGCATAATGAGTGGATTGAGGCACGATGATTCTAAGTGAAATAAGTCACACAGAAAAAGAAACATCATAAGGTATCACTAATACACGGAATGTGAACTTGGCTACACATGAACTGAATTACAAAAGAGAACAGGGTCTCAAATTTAGAAAACCAATTTCTGCTTGCTTAAGGGGGAAGGTGAGTTGGGGTGCTGCATAAAAGCAGAGTTTGAAATTAGCACAGATACCGTTCCATAAGCCAAATATGTAATACACAGGACCTACCCCTTGCTCAACGAAATGGATTCAACAATGGGGTATCACCTCACACCTTGTAGAATAGGCATCATAGAAAATCTACAAACAAAAAATGCTGGAAAGGGTGTGGAGAAAAGGAACCCTCTTCCACTATTGTTGGGAATATAAATTGATACAGTCATTATGGAGAACAATATGGAATTTCTTAAGAAACTAACAATAGAATTACCATATGATACAGCAATCCCAGTACTGGACATATACCCAGACAAAACCATAAATCAAAAAGAGTCATTCACCGCAATGTTCATTGCATCACTATTTACAATATCGAGGTAATGGAAGCAACCTAAATGCCCACAGACAGACGAATGCATAAAGCTGTGGTACATATATAAAATGGAATATTACTAAGCCATGAAAAGGAATGAAATTGGGTCATTTGTAGAGACGTCGATGGATCTAGAGACTGTCATACAGAGTGAAGTAAGTCAGAAAGAGAAAAACAAATCTTGTATATTCATGCATATATGTGGAACCTAGAAAAACTGTACAGATTAACCATTTTGCAAGGCATAAATAGAGCAACAGATGTAGACAACAAACGTATGGACAACAAGGGGGGAAAGCTGTTGGGGGGGTGGTGTTGGGAGGAGGTGAGAGACTGGGATTGGCATGTATACATTTATATGTATAAAATAGATAACCAATAAGAACCTGCTGTATAAAAATATAAAATAAAATTCAAAATTAAAAAGAAATAAAATTTAAAAAATAAAACAGAAAAAACAATTATTCCCTGCACATACATGTATTCATATGAATAAATTATTTCCATGCTTATATCTGTAAATACAAAAAAGAGGAATAAAATCTACCTTGAACCAAAAACGAAAAAGAGAAAAAAACACAGAACCCACCAGTTCCACAGAGGAAAACCGTATCAGGGCACGTGCTCCAGTTGTAAACAAGTCTGAAGTTGGTCAGTGGTGGGGAATCGTCTCCCATTCAGCCAGCAGCCCCATAA